>NW_009719030.1:60852-66743 GCF_000703405.1 Apaloderma vittatum | reverse complement strand
CTCAGGTGCAGTACCTTGCACTTGGTCTAGTTAAACTTCATGAGATTGGCCTGGGCTCCCCTCTCCAGCCTGTCAAGGTCCCTCTGGATGGCAGCCCTGCCCTCCAGGGTGTCAGCCACCCCACACGGCTGAGGGTGCACTCGATGCCCCTGACAACGTCACTGATGAAGATGCTAAACAAGACTGGTCCCAGTATTAATCCTTGAGGGACTCCACTTGTCGCTGGCTTCCACTTGGACATGGACCCATTGACAGTCACTCTTTGGGTGCGGCCATCACAGTGAGTTTTTCTTTTTAACCAGCCTCCTTCCTCCCTGACCTGCCTGCCCCCCCATCATGCTTCCTTCTTCCAGGGGGAGAGGGGCACAGCCTGGCTGGGGGCTCCTTCAGGCAGAGGGAAACTATAAATGGCTTCAGGGAAAAAGTAGAAGATTCATATGTGCAACGTATATAGGCATGTAACTTCTGGAGAGAAAAGGGAAGGAGAAATACGTTTTTCCCGTGTGATAATGTATATTCTGTCATACAAGAAAAAAAAAGTGAAAGGAATCTTGTAGCCCGTGGAGTGGAGTTCTCCCTGGTGAGAACACGTGCCTTCGAGTGGGGAACGCAGATTACACACCAGCAAAGGAGGAAACCAAGTAAACGTTGTTAATTGTCATCAGAAACATACAGTCATGATCAAGTAAAATATTGTAGGCATATAGGGTATTCATAGTTTGCCCCGTTGGTGCAAACTTTGCGTTCAGCCCTCAAGAAAATTTCTTTTACTATCCAATTAGTTTTTATTTTATTTCTGGTGAAGATTCGTAATATTAATTACCAACATAAAAACAAAGATGCAGTGCACTGAAACAAATGGATGCATTTTTATGCTTAGATTAAAACATTACTTGTAATTGTTTACAGTGAAATCTCCTGCTGTCACAGTAGTGCTAACAGGGTTATAAACTTTTAAGTTCTTAAACGGAAACAAAAAAGTATATTATCTTCTAGCTATGGTGTAATCTACCATTAGCTACCCAAATATTGCTGCATTTATACTGTGTCATGTACTTATCAAGCATCTACATGACTCCTTAACTATTTCCAAAACAAAAGAATCATTATTTACCCACTGTGAAAATAGCCTTGTGTTAGTGGTATTAGAAATCATTAGCTCTATTAAATCCGTTATCAGCTATGCTAGCAGCTGGAAATATCCTGCAGCTCAGGAGGGCTCCAAAATGTTCCCCAGTCATTATATTCTAGATCACTTTGTTTTCCTGTACAGGGAAAACAGATTATAATCACATTCAGCCACAGGCAAAAATAGAAGCCGACAACACTGGTAGAAAAAAGATTTATGAAACTTTTCATTGCTTGGGGCAGTATTTTGTAACAAGATAACAGTGTTGTCCCTTAGATAGGAGCATGAGTGAATGGTTCAGCTGCATCTTTCTGTCATCGTGGTGCGCTGTCTCAAAATGACACAGTTATCACACCACAAATACAGCCCAGAGCATTACAGATGTCTATAAGCAGGATCCATATTAATTGTTAATGTGTAAAGAAGAGACAGATCTGTTTACATTAGCTTCGGAAATAACAATCTATTTTTTGGAGAGTATGGAATATACAGAAGTATCAATTTTGTCTGGTCATTGCTCATTTTGGGTAGGATTGAATCTGAAGATGGTATCTTCAAGTGTTGAGTTTAAAATAGTTCCTTTATCAGTCTTTGCTCTGGGTGAGATTGGCCCTTCAAACACAATGTCTAAGTGGCAAGATTAAAATAATGTCATTAACACGGCTTAAGATCATGGCTTTGGTTGTTTTCCTTAGCAGAAGCAGGGGTTTTTTTGCAAAAACTGCGTGTTCTTGAGAAAGAAAAATAATTTAGTTTTGCGAAAGCTAGCATTGAAAGAATAATGATGTTTCCATGAAAGTATCTCTAATTTAATGTTCTGCGGGTGTATAGCTATTGGTTCCCTGTTTTTAAAACCCTCTGAAATAGGACTGAGGTTTAAGCAGTGTATGTCATAGAACTTGCGAGTAACGTCTGAATTTGGAAATAAGATAGCGTTATGAGGAGTAGGGGATAAAGTGCAGCTTATACAAACTGCTGCGTGTTTGTAGGGCTAATCAAAAAAGGATGTGCGTAAATTTATCCGTCATTACAGGTATAGATGTATCTAGGGTAGATCCATCGTAGCACGTGGTACAGCTCTGTAGGTACGCGTGAAGCGTGCAGTGCAGTTTGCCCAGTTCAATACCCCATCCCTCCTGCCTGCGCAATTCCCTTGTGCCATCCCTGACAGCTCTCCTGGTTGTTTCCCTCTGTTTTAATTTACCCTGAATCTTGCCTGAAGAAAAATACGGACTGTCATGGAGGAGCCCTGCACCTTTTCTTTCCCTCGTTTTTCAACCTGCCTGCTCTGCTCTCATGGTTCCCCATCTCCTCTACCTCCCTCCTCCACTGCCTCTGGAACCCCGCTCCTCTCTGAGCAACATTCCCGCAAACTCCTCTTCCTCCCGGGGTCCCTCGGTGGCTCGTGCTGTCCCAAGGTGGGGCCATGGCGGGGATGCACCGGCCCCAGCAGCCCCGCGCCGGCCGCTCAGCCGACACGGCAGCTCTGCCAGGAGCCTGGCTCAGGGCTGGCATGATCCATCAGCTTCCCTGCTCCGGAGCAGGTTGGGATCATTTCTGCACGTCGGGAATCCCTTCTCTACGTCAGGGGTTAGCTCTGGCTATTGGGTGTTGTCCCATGCACTCCTGAATACCCAGCACCTGTATATGCCCAGAGAAGTGCCTGTGCACCGTAAATCCTTACTGTGGGACATGTGAATCCCAGCATGTTAGAAATTCTACTTTGTCTGAGCTTCCTCTTTCTTTGATCATCACAAGTAAGTTAGTATAGGACTGATTCAGACTGAATGTGCAAATCCCCCACTGTTCGTGTGCAGAGCCGAAACCCACATCGCTTGACTTTCTGTCTAGAACATCATCTGCAGTATTTGTAACCAAGGCCCTAAAAATGTTTCAAAGACAGTAGTTCGCCATTTCTTTTTATGCGGAATCCACCTTGGCAGAACATATCTGGAGCAGCAGTAAAGGCCAAAATGTTTATTTTGCACTGACTGAGATGAACGGATAGGTACACAAAGATTAGAGGGGAAATTGTTACATTTTATATAATAAATCAGTTTTTAAAACAGGCTGAGGCTAATGTGGTGCTATACGAGGATCTTAGAATTCCTGCCAGTTATGCAAGATATTTGAATCTTACGCAAGAAGTGGAGTAACAATTTTAAGCAGAATTCTTTGGTTAGGAAAAAAAACCCTGTTGTTTCTGCTTTCAGCTGTAAAGATGCTCCACACGCCTGGGGAAGTATGGGAAAGAAGAGGAATCGCATTTAGGGAGGAACATTCTTAGCAGTGTATTATCTAACTAGGAAGTAAGCTTGTATGAAATTATGAAGAATCTGATTTTGCATTTGTATATCACAAAGACATTTTAGACCTTTATGTTATTTAACATGTTTCTCAACCATATAGAGCAAGGTGTGCCAGTGAATGGGAATTCCAGTGGATGCTACAGAAAGGGTTTTTTTGCTGTAGACACCTTTAAGGATATTGTCTTTAACACGAACCCTGCTTGTCACTAATTATGTATTTCAGCAGTGGAATTAAACACATTAACAAGTCCTTTGTGATGCTATGAATGAGAGATGGTTTGTTACTGTGGTTTTCTGTTGTTTTTTTTTTTGCTGAGAGTTTAGGATGCATTATCTTGGAGGATAGATTGTGAGAGAAGATGAACCTGAGGGGTAAATCTCGTGGGCTATTGCAGAGATGGTAGGATGAGAAAAGAAATAAAGACTACAAAAGGAAAGTGGGAAAAAACCTGCAAGCTAAAGATAGCAGGTAGCTGAAAGAGAAGGATGAGAGGGAATAGCACGGTGCTATTTAATGAGGAGTCTTTCAGACACCCCCAGAGCTCTGGCACTGTGAACCAGTCTGTTAGAGTAGGATGGGGCTGCGTTACCGTGTGTTCTTGCACTCCACGAAAGACTGTGCACCAAAATGTGGTCTTTCTCTTCCCTTTCGTATTCTTTTTCCTTGTCTTTTCTACCTCTGAAAGGCTTTCTCTTTCTCCCAAATCGTACAGTTCCTTTTCCTTTCTAGGAACACCTACACCATCACAACAGAAGAGGTGAAGTGTCCCTTCCTGACCGTGAGCGATTGGCCACCGTGCAGATGGACAGTGCTCATGTTCAGCATGTCCATGCTACCTGCTCCCGAGGAAGGTCTCAGGATGCTCGTGAAACTTCATTTGCCAACCCAGTGCCCCTTTGGGGTCTGCCGTATGTTTTTCTGATTGATAAACAAGGAATCTGAAGCAGGGGCATGGGATGACTTGGTGACTTGGACATAGTCCTCACTAGATCCAGATTCCGTGCTCAGCTAAGGGCTCATTTGATACAAATGACATCTTTCCTTGAGTTTTAAGCCGATTTCACTGTGGTTTGGCACAACAGCAGAAAGTTGCCCGGTGGCTGAGGTGGCTACCATCTGAAATAGTGGCTCCAGAGTGCAATAAAGTCACAGCACCTTTTTGCTAAAAGCAGGGGGTATGCTGCTTGCACCAACCACACAGTGATGCCCGGAGTACACCCACCTTGCTCTTCTCAGGAGTCTGTCGTCATCACTTGCTCCTAAATTTGACTGTGAGGCTACTTTAGCAGCAGGTTCCCTCTGTTCAGAGGGTGTTTTGCTGCCAAAATGTACTTTTAATGAGAGGACCAGCTGTTCTCCCTCAGGACCAAGCTTCCGCTTGCTCCTCAGTTTTCTTCTTAATTGTCTTATCACTGATGAATAATTTAATAATTTTTTTCTTGAGTATTTCATAAATCTAGAATTTTGTGGAGTCTCGGTTATTAAAAATATAACGTACAGCAGCAGAGTTAGTTAGTTCTCTTCTGCTCTGTTCGTGGCACAGTTTGCCGTATTACCCTGAGCTTGTATCAAACAATATGCCAGTAAATTGAAATAGTGAAACAATATTGAGATGTCTGTCAGCATCCTACACAGATGTGTAGTTTGGGTTTTATTCCAGACTACTTTTTGTATGATGCAGAAAATATGCCTGGAACGGTCTTTAAGCCTTAATGATGATTGACTTGCATGCCCTCTAGAGGGCAGCTGTTGCTCTTATATTTCGGTTAAAAGACACTAATTAGATGTTAGCTTAAAAACGTATCCCTCTCCAATGAGTAGGACTTGTGTTACGTATCATTTGGAAAATCTATGAATAGCTGTGGGCTTTTTGTTTGGGGTTTTTTGTTGTTTTTTTTTAACAGCTAGCTGAAAGGTCAGACAGAATGATGCTGCATTTCTCAATCTTCATCCAGTGCAGAAGTTGGCCCATTTGTTTCTGCTTACTGAAATACATTATTCAACTATGCAAAGGAAAAAAACAAACAACCCAATCCTGTTTGAACTAATAGTTGAGCATAGGTTACTTTCTCTTAGTACCCACTGGAATTACTTTTCATGTGTTTTAATTTGTTAGGACTGGAGAAACATATGTGCTGGGTGAGAAAGGCCTGTTTTAAGAAGAAAAGGAGCAGGGTGAAGGCAAGAGGCTAGGGTTTGGTCACACGAGTCAATAAATCTTGTGACCTGGAGAAGAAGGGAGGTGATTGTCCCTCTGTACTCAGCACTGGTGAGGCCGCACCTTGAGTATTGTGTTCAGTTTTGGGCACCTCAGTATAGGAGAGATCTCGAGGTGTTGGAGCGAGTGCAGAGGAGGGCAACAAAGCTGGTGAAGGGCCTGGAGCACAGACCTTGTGAGGAGCGACTGAGGGAGCTGGGTCTGTTCAGTTTGACGAAGAGGAGGCTGAGGGGG
>NW_009719030.1:0-60797 GCF_000703405.1 Apaloderma vittatum | reverse complement strand
AATCAGGGACAGAACCAGGGGGAATGGTTGCAAGTTGCAACAGGGCAAGTTTAGGCTGGACATTAGGAAGAAATTCTTCATGGAAAGAATGGTCAGACCCCGGAACAGACTGCCTAGGGAGGGGGTTGAGTCGCCACCCCTGGATGTGTTCAAGTGTTGCTTAGATGTGGTGTTGGGTGATACAGTTTAGAGGTGAACTTGTAGCGTAGGGTCAATGGTTGGACTCGATGATCCCAAGGGTCTTATCCAACCTGAATTGTTCTGTGATTCTATTAGTTCCTTTCTCTCTTTGTTTCAGTTCATGTGCCTGTAAAATTCTAATAACATCCTGTTCTTTATGAGTCTTTATGATGAAGCACCCTAAAAAGATACACGGCAAATATTTTAGGGAACATGGAGTATTATGGTTATTATTACGTTGTGGTTGTTGATACTGATCAATTCAGTGTATTGTCACATTGAATACAAGCAGTTTTGAGAGAGGAAAAACTCCATAGTCTGTGTTGCCAGAGTGCAAGTCACTGGGTTGCATGATCCGTTTTTATACCATGTTTACTATTTTGTTTAACATCCCTTCCACCTTCCCATTTTGTGAATAATTCTTTCAGAAACACTCATTTAAAATAAAGTCTTTGCTGTCTAGGCATCCATGTGCTTTGTGACTGCGCTGAAGATAGACATAATTTCTGAGAGTTTTGTCTGATAAAAGATCATACTTACTCCTGCTCTGGGTGCCGTATTCACGTACCCACCTGCGATACCCTTCCAGAGGTGCAGTTTGATGGTTTTTTTCTTACCACAATAAATTTCCCCATTAGTCAAGTTGTCTGAGTTGATAAATACGTGCAAATAAAAGCTTTCACACATGCCAGTAGAAAGAAAATCACTAAAAATGAATGGATGTCTTATTTTTTATTTTTAAATTCATAAGATAACTGTTACTGGCATGGAGGAGCCCAGCTGCCTAACAACAGTTTAGCTAGACAAGGTTTATTTTGTAAAATAATTTGATTTTGGTTCATTACATGTTAAGTAGAGACACCTAATAAGTATCCCACTAATTGAAACTGTGGACAGTGGTATTTTACTTGGTAATAGTGTAATGAAAATAATTTTCACTTAAAATAATAGAGCTGTTTAGGAAAAGAAAAATCCTCTTGACTTTAGAATTTCTTAAGCTTGACCGTTTCTGAATGTTCCTTGGAAAATCCTTGTAGAAGAGCCTTGATGTATTGAGCATGTTTCTACAGATGGCTAGGGAGACTTAACACAGATATTTATTTAGTGTCTTTTCCCTTTCGTTTCTTCTGACTCTTTCCTTGCACCCATGTCTCAGAAGCAGAATTCTTTGACAGACATCAGAATCCTTCTTATTTTCATTTCTTCTCTGTCAGGATTTCACAAGTCAACTTCAGTGTCAAAAAGTTTTGTCCCTTGGTCTGTGGGTTTTCTGAAATTCATCTGTTGCATTATTTCACTGCTGTGAACCTCCGGCTGAGGGATTCCAGCAATCCATACACATTTTAAAGCAGAGATTTCAAACACAGGTTTTGATTACTTCTCATCATTAGAAAAAACTGTTCCCATTTTTTGCAAGGTGGCAGATGTTTTTCCAGAGGTTTTAGCCAAAATGCAGTCTTGGTATTTAACTACTCTCTGGTCTTTGGTGGCTTTAGTCAGACAAAATACTGGGGTCATCCTCTTTTCCAATTTTTAAATTCATCAATATTGCTACTGTTATTATTGTGAATAGAGCCTTGTACCTGAGAGCTCCTTTCTTTTCATGGTACTAAATTCCACTTGGTACTGTAGCGGTCTCAGACATCCTGAAGGAAGAAACACTCTGTAATTCAGTTTTCATAGCTGTATTTATACCTTGAATAAAAAGTAGAATCTGTTTGCTCATTGCTAAATTAATGCTGTATTTCCTTGACTCCTTACTTGAGTGTCTTTGCATTGCTGGTCTTCTCAGAAAAATTAAATCGTTGCCTTGAGCCAAAGAAGGGCAGGTAAAGATGATGTTGACGTTGACCTGAGTACCTGGTGTTTTTGAAAATGTGCTGTATGGATAAGGGTAGGACTGGGCTATTTGCTCTCACCTTGACACTTGGGAACAAGATGCACTGCTGAAAGACATTACCGTTCCCTGTGTTCTGTTTGTTCGGGTAATGTGGGAGCACGTCAGTGTTTGGTGTCTGCCAGGATGATTACACGGCCTCTTCAGGTTTTAAATTCGATTGCCTGCTCCATGCTGGAGAAGGAAGAACAGTGCATATTTAAAGTGGCAGCCCAGGGCTTGTAGTTGCATCATGATGATGGCATCGGGGCGGACTGGGTAACTGGGCAGGGGATGTCAGGTAAGTGAGCAGCACAGTCCTAGGGGATGAGTAGTGATGATGTTTCCTTTTTCACTTATTGTAAGTGATCAGACTGGTGTATTTTATTAAAAGAAAAAAATATAAAAGACCCATGAGCTTGTTCTGTGAGAGATTCTTCAAAATCACGTAATAGGGAATTGCTTTGAGGTTTAACATCTTGATGAGGATTAAGTTTCTGCGCAATGTGGAAAATGCTATTTAGATGAGATGACACTTGGTGTTCTCCAGCTAGTCCAAGTTTTCAGTTCTTTGCCAGAGAGTGTTATTGTAGCTCGTAGTAAACTCGTTCGTGGTAAACGCAGCAGTAGTGAGCTATCTGATGTGGTTCTACTGAGAGGGTTGCTGGAGAGCAGGGACTCGCCACGTGCCTCATGGCCATGGTGTTAGGCAGTCCCTCCTGCTCTCCAAGCTGACCAAAACCCTACCGCGGCCTGAGGGCGGCACGGCTGTTGGCATGGAGCTGTGCCCCCAGCGGAAAATCCTGCCCCTGGGATGCGGCACGGGCTGGGAGTTGGCTCCCAGAACCCTTGTTCCACCCCACGCTCAGAATCCTTTGATGCCTGGACGATGTTTGCTGGGCTACCCCTGGGGCTTGACTTTCCCTCAGCTCCACCACGCTGAGGGTCAGGGCTGGGCACCCACGCTGCACCCAGGCTGCGAGCGATAGGCACGGGATCAGCCCCTGGAAGCTGGAACCCTCGGATCAGCTGCAGCACTCGTTGGCAAAGACTGATCTTCTGCATGGCAGGAATTCTCCTGTGTTGGGTTTTCTATCACGTGCAACTGTGGGGGTATGCTTGGGTTTTAGTTTTGGGTATTATTTTTTACTTTCAGACACATTAAAAAAATCTCATTATGAGAAATACTACTTTTAATATTGGCTCATTTTCTGCCCAGTGATAAACCACGTGAGGGCTTTTATACAGCACCTTATGTATTGTTACAGACCAACCCGTGATTTCATCTTGTAACAGAACCTGCTGTTTGTGGTAGCAGAGGTTCACCTCTCTGGTACCTTCAAAAGTCCAGCAGCTTCAACAGGGCTTCTGACTTGTGACTTTCTTTTTTGTCTGATGCAAACCAAGAAAGAATTCAAACCAAATTCCACTGCCTATGGCAGAAACGCCGGTCTTGTAGTATTGCAGCTTGGGGGGTACCCTGGAGGCAGACAAATACTTGTTTCTTTCTTGTACTTATTTGTATCTTGCCTGCTTTTAAAAAAAGAGAAATAACCTGTTGGGAAGTCTGATTCAATGCAACATACGCGTTGCATAATACCTATTTTTCTTTACCACGGCATTATGCAACATTTCTCTTACTTTCTCCATATAGTCTGTGCAAATGTTTTTCTACCTGTTGTACATGCTGAGAAACAGATGGTTCAGGTAGTAAATAACTGCCTTCGCAGGAGCTGTGAAATGGAATTGTCCCAGTAAGCTTCTCCAGGAACCTTATATCTACTGGTGTATGTCAGTAAGAGTTCATGTTAATGCTTCTTATATATATCAGTGTTTATTTCTACCATTTGATTATCAGGTCGTTAAGCCTAAAGGAAAGCCTATATTTAATTATTACTTTCACACTTACTTTTTTGACTGAAGGGATACTATTGTAAATATTTCTGGGAAAAAAAATACTTTAGCCCTAAAAACCATGAAAGAGCGTTGCAATAAGACAGAACATTTTTTTCTCTCCTTTAAAGAAGAAGACCAGTGTATTTTTGTTGCTACTGATGTTGAACTGAAAAAAAAATCTAGATTGGAGTGTATTACGCATTACGGTGAATAGTTCCAAGGCAGTAGTATAAGATGGAACAATAAAAAAATTCAGCAGTTGACATAAGTCAGTGCTGCTGGAGAAACAGAGACTTGATACTGAAAACCACGTTCACCATATTTAGTTTCACTAGTAGTTCAGCTGCCAAACTTCTCAGTGGTGAAACTTGACATTACATACTCTTAGAACAAGAGAAGGATTCAACATCATTACTCTGCTGATAGACCTTTTCTCCTTAAAGGATCCTGGAAGTACCTGGAAGGCTGATTTGTTGAACAGTTCACCTGGGCATTGCCGAGACCTCAGTCTCCTGTTAGATCTTCTCTCTGATACAGTTCCTTTCAGTAATTTATTCTGAGAGACTCTTATTTGTTTTTTTTTATGAGGTTAGGTTTCACAGAAGGAAAAAAAAAAAGGTTATTTTCTTCTGTGACGTTTCTGAAATAATTGAGAGAGTGTATTACGGTAAAACACCTGTGACTAGCATTTCTTTTGCGCCCTTGGAAAACAACTTTGTGAGTTGTCTGGGTTGTGTAAAATCCAAAGTACTGCTGTAGCAGCTTCAGGGATTATTTTGTATTGTACCTGATGCCAGACTCACAATGAGTTGGAAATTACAGGACAATTATTCTTATGTCACGGTGAGAATGCTCAGGCTCCTGCTTGGACCATCCAGGGAAACAGCTCCCGAGCTGTACTTTGGTCAAGAAAACGTCACTAGGCTCACCCTGCTGGGCTAAATATTCCTCTTGAGAAATTTCTGCATGTAGTTCAGAAAAACGTATGTTTTCATTTTCTCTGTGATGTGATCCTCCGTGTATCAAATTGTGTCAGCTTTGGAGAGGAGTTGTGTAATTCTCTAGATAGGGTTCAACCTCATACTGCAGAACCAAGTCAACAGAGCAACATTTAGCATTCTGTGCTAAAATGTTCCACGGAAACGATGACAGTAATTACAAACTTCAATGCTTGGAAATGTATATGTGTGCTTTTCTTTTAAGTTCATCTTACTTCACTGCCTTCTTCAGAAAAAAAACATATATCTAAGCTGAAGATAAATACACCCTTAGTGTCTCTGAAATGTCTTTTATATCTATTTCAGTACTGGAAAACTAAGTGAAAAGGTTGATTAGAAAAGATGTGAAATGCGTGGATTATTTTTCAATTGGAAAGACAGCTCTTTAACCTCTCTGTGACTCATATCAATGATATATAAAATTGGAAATGGCATGCCTACCTTTAGATATATCTAGATATATACATACATACATATGTATATATATACACATATGAAAATATACAAGTAGCACAAGACACTAAGTCCACATAACACATTATGATGAAAGTGATGTGTTTGGCCATTGACTAGCCGTTATTTTGTGCAACCAGTGCACCTCATGCAGTGTGATAATGAATATTTAAATGGTGACTTTCAGCAAATATAATTAATACGTGGTATCTCACATAATAGTATTTTGTAGGGCAGCGGGTTTTAACCTTTTTGTAGGTGACCCTCACTTGAGAAAATTGGTTCTATGACTGTAATCCCTGAGGTTAGACTCCTGGCGAAGGGTTCGCCTTCGCTCACACGTGGACGCCAACCAACCCGCCTGGCACGCAGACCAAATCTCTCCTGTCTTCAGCTCCAAGCAGCGCTCCAAGCTGCCATTCCAGCTCCAAGGAATGTCTTGGACGTCTGCACGGAGCGTCCCAGCCCTGTGGTTTGGGTGCGTGGGGTGCGGCAGTGCCTTGGGGCTGGCGCGGGGGTCGGGGCTGCGGTGGCTCCTGCCTCCCTGGCCATGGGTGCGACCAGCTCCAGCCCCACAGCCCCGACACGAGACGTTTTCCCGGCTCCAGCCCCACAGCTGTCTGCTGGCCCTGGCGTGGCAAGGGGATTTACTTCCAGTGCTCCTGCAAAGAATCCGGGTAAAGATGCTTGCAGATAACAAGCGGTTCATCCACGGTCACTCAGGGGTTGGCTCGGACAGAGCGGGATATAGAAATCATGACAGAGTCCTAGGCTTTATCTGTTAAACCACCTTTGTCCTTTTCTGTGATGCTGTGGGTAAGCAATGGGGCATTTTTTGCTCTGTTTTCTGTTGTTTGTTTCGTTTTTGCCACAGCTACATTTAATTTTCTACTCTAATTTTGCACCGAGGAGGCGGCTGCAGTGCACTGGCAGAGACTGATAAGTGACTTAGAATTTTATACCACACATTTACTGAATTTTCAGTTTGAAATGTACAGTCTGGGATGACAGCCAGTCATTCAACCTATTCTTGCCTCAAACACTGTAAAAGTATGCGGACAAAAGAAGGAACACCTGGCAAATGTTTTGGGTTTACAACAACAAGAGAGAGAGGTAATGATATCCATGGTTATGAGGCAGATAACTCGCTTCTTTGCAGCATACATTGAAAACATTTTTGGAACATTTAGATTCCATTTACCTGTGGCCTTGCCTGAAATGACGTAGAGGATTAAAGCAAACGACCAGAAAAACTGAAGCAGACGTAGCATAAAACAGAGTCTATTGCTAGGGAGGAAGCCCGATCCGGCTTTGCCAAACTCGAGGGAAGGCTGAAGTCCCGGGGACAAAGCCGGCCACGGAGCCGACAGCTCCCCCTGGTCCTCCTGGGTGTTCCAGGGCTTTCTTTCCTGCCTGACTCTGAGCAATGCGAGCTGCCTTTGAAGATGAATGTAGCTTGGAAGGTGGCCCTGTGGTTCTGCGAAAAACCTGTTACTCATTGTGATAGCAGATGATGAGGTTTCCTTGAGAAAACAGTGTGGTAGAGTTATTTGAAGAAGGAACTAGGAATACCGAAGACTGGGTTTCTGATGTTGATTACCAAGGATCTTCTGTGGGTTTACTTCATTTTTTTTTTCTTTCAGTGCATCAACTTCATTATCTTTTTGTGTTCAGCCTCTGTATTGTTTAGAAGTATATTGAAATAGCTGCATCATTGTTCATTTTAGAACAATAATGCATGGGACGGGGAGGGGGGGGTTAGATTTTTTTGTGTGAAAAGGATTGATGAGGAGGTGTTTATATGTGTCTAGCATTTAATCATGGCACAAGATAATTCAGCACAACGAAGATACAATCTATATTACTTTTTTCAAGGTAGTATTGACAAAGAACTGGGATGCAGGGAAGCGATTGCTTTGCTTAGATTAGGGAAGCTGCTGATTCTGCTTTGAATTTGATCTCCGTGGTGGAAGATTAACTTGTTCTCCTCAGATCGTTGTGTTGCTTGGGTTTAGTGCATGTGTAAGTGAGCGTACCAAAGCCTTGGAAGAGCTCTGAAAAATAATTTGACGATGTTCAAGGAGAAGAAGCAATGTTTGGAAGCAAATATTCGGGAGCAGGCAGCCATAGCCATTGTTCGGTGGGGTGTATTTTGTGAAGGTTTGTTTGTTTTTAAGGGGACAAGTTCTATTCTGCATCTTATTTCAGCTGAGTTTTTTCCTATGTACTAGCTGGGTTTGCTCAACTCTTCCATTTGATTAATGAATGAACAGAGCAAAACTTTTATTATTGTGGGTTTTTTTGGCATTTTGGTTCTGATTAAATCCAAATAAGTCAATTGGACAGCTTATGATTACTTCAAAGATATGTAGATCAGACTTTGCATTCTCAGATTACTTAATTAGAACACAATTTATCCTGAGTCATCTTGGAATTAGAAATGAGCATTGCTGATATTCTTGACCCCAGTAAGATCTCTTGAAGAATTGCATCTTGATTATATGGTCGTTAGGCCCTGATTTTTCAGAAGTGCTCAGCACAATCAGTGTGTACTAAAATTTATTAGAATTAGGTACGTTTGTCTATTTGTGAATTGAAATCAGAAATTAGAAGATTTTTTAAAAGCCAAAATATGGAGGGTAGCACTATTTCAGATTTCCAGTTTTCTGATTTTCATTGGTTTTTAGAAACTTCTCAAATCCTAAATATTTGAAATTGTGTGGTGTGCTCCAATGAAGCCCTTAAATCATGTATTAGTTGAGAAAAGGCACAATTTCCTCAGTACTTCCCCTCAACCAATACTGGCAACTGCTATATCAAAAATAAAATCTCTTTCCTGATGGAAAAAGCCAGATGTACTCCATCAAGCCACTTACTGTGTTTATGCTTCCAAATAATAAAGTAATCTGCAAGAGGCCGCAGAGCATGTCATGTCGCCAGATCCGTTGTGCCAGTCCTTTAGGCTGCTGCTCTTTTATTAACAGGACAAGTGATTTACTTGCCTGAACTTCAGAGCTCAGCAGATTTGCAGGTACTGCCGTTGAAGTTTTAATTTAGGCAAAGACGTGCTCATAAAGAAGTGCTCAGATGTTCAAATGTGAATCCAATTTTATATACCTGGCAAGTTCAATAGTGTTCATTTAAACAGGTTTATGAAGAAGCAGCATATTTTCTCTCTCTCATTTGTACAGAAGTGTGTGTAGGGGCTCCCTAGTTAGTACTTCTTATATATAAAGTTTATATGTTTTAATATAAACTATATAGTATCTGTATGATATTGGTATTTGTTTTATTAGTCTGTATGAAATGCTACATTCATCTTGCCTTAGGTTTCTGAGGTTTTGCAGCTGCACTGTATGTCCAGTTACATCTGCACAGCTTTGTGCAGCACATTTTATTGACTGTGTGGGGACTGAGTCTCGAGGCAGATTAATTTGTGGCAACTTTAATTTGGTTTTGCTTCCTTAATCTTGCAGAAATTCTGTTCATTCTTACTGATGTGCAGTTGGCTCACTTTTAAGAACAGCCTCTATGATTTTGTGGTTGCAAGATTCAGAGTCTTTATTTAGCTGGCACTACTGTGTCTCTGGGAGCAAAACTTTTATTTATGTGGGTATGACTTTTCCATATTTATCCTCCGAAAGGGAAAGCTGCATCCGAAGTAAACTGAGAAAATATGAAGCACATGAATCTTCTGAAGTAATTTTTAACACAAGGGCACACATTTGTGTTTTATCACTCATAAATACCCACTTATTGAAATCCAAACTTTCTCTCTTTAAAGCCAGAGCAGAGACTAGGAGAATAATTCCACTTCAGCTTCTATGCGTGTGGATATTGTCCAAACACATTTTCTTCCTGCTGTGTCTTACTCCACAGGCTGTTGGGCAATGGCACAGGACCTAGCATAGATTAGTCATTTGATTCTAGGAGCAACAAATGGGTTTAAAATGTAAAATTTTCTGAGTTAAACAGTCTCTTTCAGGCATAGGTAAGGCAGCTGAGGCAGGGGCAGTGAAGAGAGCAGCACGTGTGGTGACCCTAAAATTTAGGGCGTGTTCGTGAAAGGTGACGTTGCATTTAAAGCAGTTGATGCTCTCGCATTCAGGCAGCAGATATTCAAAACAGATATAGAGGCATCTGTGCAGAATTAAAGCAACATGTGAAGGATGCAGAATTTATAGTAATTTAGTTCTTACAGCTTCTTGTCACAGGGCAACTTCTACTTGCTTTGCGCAAGTCCCAGCACACCTGTCTCTTCTTCGTCAGCGGCTTCGATGGGAGAGGCTAAAATACTCCCCCTGCTTCTGGAGGGTGTTTGGATCAGAACTTTGCCATTCAAAAGCCTGAAATGTTGCACCACTTTCAGTTCCCGACTGCATGGCCTCCTTCCCAGTTGGGATTAACCCCCCGCCCCGAATGGTTTGCTGGGTTTTTGGGAGGTTGCTGGGGATTTTTAGTGTTTTATGGGTTTTGAAAATGCTGGCTTTTATTTAACTTACAGTTAATTAATCACTTCAGCAGTTTTTCTAGATTTTGTTGATTCATATAAAAATAGATCATTCTAGCTGCAGATGGTTTCCACTTGTGATGTTTTCTTGTATTGTTTGATTCATTAAGTACAGAATGTGCTTCAGTTTCTAAAAACAAATATACATCATTATAATTATAATTTCACTAATATTGCTTTTTCTGATTATTCTTCACTAGAAAATTGCAATGATATTATGACTAAAGCATGCAGTGCATAACACAGTGTTGGTTTTCTTTAATCTCTTTTGCTATTTTTATTAGAAGTACATTATTGCAACATGTGGAATCTCACTTAAACTTATTTACCGTTCTGCATTTCTGTTTAGGAAAGTCACTGTGCTAGAATCACACCTGCTTGTTCAGTTTTCTTCTCACGTGCTTTTTATTTCAAGCCACTTGCCTTATTGATCAAAAAAATATTTTCATTATAAATGCGAACATGTCAGTATTTAAATAATGAGAAAAGTTTATATCCTTTATCTCTAAAAACCATCATCTGTCATTTTTCAATGAAAGACTGAAGGAGTAGCATAATTTTCAGATCTGGGTGTGTGTTTGCGGCATTGCTAAATAGAAGAATGCACACCAAATCGTGATCACATGGAAGAACACGAGAGATATCATCACTGCATTGTTGCTCTCTTTTCATATTCGGAGTTTAATCTTCTTCTGCTGGCACGAAGACTGTTCGTTTGAAGCTGATTGGTAAAATAACAGTGAGTGAAAGCAGATTGAGATCTCTGATTAAGTTTTATAAAAGCCTAAAGACCGTATTCTCAAAAGTTGTTTTTAATGCATTAAGGTTCATCTTTTTTAACATCCCTGATAGAAACAGGGAGGAAAAATTTCCTCTGGGTGGCTGTACCGAATGGTGAAGCTGGATGGCTGTCCTGGCTCCTCCACAGAGGGCCTTTCTCCAGGGAGGATCCATAAAGAAGTATTTCTAAATCTTGACATGTCTTGAAATTTCTAAGCCTTGAAACGCTCTTTTATATCTCCGAGCTCTAACACTCACTGGTCTGATTTAACCATATTAACGTAATGCCTACAGTTCCGAAAGACACGCAGGGTTAGCCCTGTTGGTGGAGTTTGGCTTTTTTTCCAGGCAGTGGTCCCTTGAAAATGCCAAGGAGAATAGTAACATCGACCCACATTTGTGATTTATTTCTCTTTTCTATTTTAGGCCCTTCAAATCATCACAGCCAGTCAACGCTGAGGCCGCCTCTCCCTCCTCCTCACAACCATTCGCTGTCCCATCATCATTCCTCTGCCAACTCCCTCAACAGGAACTCGCTCACCAATCGCCGGAACCAGATCCACGCGCCTGCCCCGGCGCCCAACGACCTGGCCACCACCCCCGAGTCCGTCCAGCTCCAGGACAGCTGGG
The DNA here is from genome assembly GCF_000703405.1 of Apaloderma vittatum. Classification (NCBI taxonomy): domain Eukaryota; kingdom Metazoa; phylum Chordata; class Aves; order Trogoniformes; family Trogonidae; genus Apaloderma; species Apaloderma vittatum. Next base: position 49,474 of record NW_009719030.1, on the reverse strand, counting down.
TCCTCAACAGCAACGTCCCGCTCGAGACCAGGTGGGTGACACGGACGGGCAGCCCAGGGATGGCACCGCTCTGAAATGCACAGAGAAAGCCCCTCGGCTCAGTAGGAGCTGGGATTTGTGTCAAGAAGGGTTTTCGGCCGACACAGCACTGGGAGCCACTGGCATTAGAATAGCCACCAGCCTCCGATTTGCTTTGCGTTGCAAGGTGAACATCTCTCTCTCTGTTCGTGTGTCCCATCTTCAAAGACTTTCATTCATTCGGACCATCCCTGGGTGGACACCTCACGGTGTTAGTACAACATATTTCACTCCTAGGCTCAGGGACGGCTTACTCGTAATTCATATTGACTGTGTTGCTGAAAAAATACACATTTTGCTATTCCTGAAGTAACAGAGGCTCATTTGAAATTATGCATTTTGAGAGACCTTAGAAACAATCCTAGATTCGAGACTGACAGTATTATAATTTTAATTTATATTTCATCCAGCATGCAAGCTCATTTTAGTCTCTTCTGTACGTGTTAACAGCTTGATGCCCATGGGGCAAACAGTTGCATATAAATGAAAAGGTGCAGCGCTTGGGCCTGCTGGATAAATAAATAAATAAATGCCTGACATGATGCCGTTCTAAATATTCCGGTTTGTTGTCATTTGGGGTATGGAATGTCAGACGTATTTAACTTGTGCTTTAAATAGCAGAGCTGGCAGAGCCGATCTCCCAGAATTTAAAATTAGCTGTTGTGGTGCTACACAAAGTGATTGCAGGAATAGGGCGTTCTTGCTTGCTCAGATTGCAACAGACACAGCGTCCAGGTAGAGGAGCTGGACGGCTCGTAATGCTGACCTGTGGTTGCCACAGCTTCTGAGAGGTTACGTTTGGTTTGCAACCTTGTGGGATTTTAAAGTCACTCTGCTAGATTTCACCCAGAGCAGCTAGGTGTGGTGTAGTTACACTTCCGTGCAGTCTCAGCCCAGTCCTTCTCAGAATTTGATTCAAAATTGGTTTGGAGCTCTGGGAGGAGTTGATATTGCTGGGCTGAAGCTTACAACGCCCAGGAGCTTGTTACTCAGCGGTTAATCAGTGGTTGTAGTGACATGGAGGGCAAGTGAGACAGAGAAGAGCAGGGAGTCTGTGCCCCTGTGCCATTTTGGGATGCTCCAAGGGGCTTCATGTGCGTAGCTGTCCTTTGCTAAATGGTAACATGGGTGACATGAAGAAGTAGGGGGGGGACTGAAAAGCAAATGTAAGTTATCCAAAAAAGACATCCAAAAAGAAAGGAAAGGGATCAGATTTGGAGCTAACTGTGGCAAAAAAAAAAAAAAAAAAAATTTGCTTGTCTCTTAAGTGCTTCTTCTGTGAGAGCATCAGCTACTATTACAACTTCATTATGGCATCTGGAATTTGGTGTTTATTCCTAAGAATTACAAGATAAAAGTGTTGGTCCTGTTCACGCTGGACCAGTTGTTGCTGTGTGTTTCATTGCCCGGGATTATAACATACTCTTAAATCTAGTGTAGAGTGACCCCCTACGGTTCCTTTCATATGAAATTTTTCTTGAGTGCAACAGTACCCGAAATATGTCATTTCTGCTGGTTTAAGATTATCCCAATTTACCAAACGCTTTATATAGAGCGAGTACCTTGGGATAATCACAGAAGAATTCTTTGTCATAGTGCTGGCATCCCTGAGAAACAGGAACAGGCATCTGCCTGGCTGGTTTTCTTTTACCATCTCATTTTGTGCCTATTCCCTGTCAGTGGAGACTCTCAATTCCACTACTAACTATGGTTCTTCTCCTTTTCTTTCATTTTAATCATAAAACCTCTGGGAATATATACGTATTCGTGTCGATGGCAAAAGGTTACTTTGTGAATGCTGTTATTTTTGGAGACTGCAAGGCAGTTGATTGGAGCTTTGCCGTTGATAGGTTTGTCATAGACAGGCATTAAGATATTAGAAAACATCCTGACAGGATTGCTGTGTTCTAAGACTATTCCAGAGTTGCTACAGGATCGATTTTTCTTCTTTTCTGAAATTACACACCTGACAGGACTTGATGACAAGTTTCATCACAAGAATATTAACTCAGAAGATGATGATTGTCGGGTTGTTGTGTTTTTTTTTTCTGGTTTGCAGGGAGTTTTTCTGCAATTGATGCCTGCAGAATCATTGGAGACTTTCAGAATTAGCCTGTAATTCTTTCACTTTAAACCTGGCATTTCATCTGCATTCATACCAGCAGCCAAACAAAAAAGGGCCACCTTTTTAGTAACTTGCTTTATAGCTCTAGCTTGTTGTAAAGTACTGATGACTCTTACACTGCATCTTCACAGTGCACAAGGCTGTAACTTTTTTTTCTTGCTGTCAGCTTATTAATCATCTCAGCAGTGGAATGGTCAGGAGGCAAAGCCAGCACCTTCTGTATCAGGAAAGATTTTCACAACTCCTAGTTTTCACCTTTCAGTTACCTTCAGTAGATTCTGCTCTCAACTGAAAATAATGTGCAAGTGGTCACATTAGTGATGATGAAACAAAAAGTGGTTCCTGAGCTGTCTGACGGGAATGCCTTATGTCAGCGCTGCGAAACTCAGATCACTATTTACATTCCAGACATCTCTTTTAATATCCAACAGCGCTGAAAACATTGAATAATACGCTGTGTGTCTGCATGTTGCCCTTTGTGTTGGATTTCTTTTTCTGGTAAGGATGTTTTTCCCTTCCTTTCTTCCCTTTGCTGTCTTAGGCTAAACTCAGTGTTCAGAGACATTTTCCTTTCTCCACCTCTTGTTTCAGTGTTGATGGGAGGGTTAATCACACGTGGTTTATTTTCTTTATGAGGTAACGTAAGCTTTTACTGCTTGCAACTACACCCCAAGTCACTGTGCGCCCATTGTGGTTCTCTATTTTTTACCTAATTATGCTCACCTGTATTGCACTACCTTGTTGCTTTAAGTGGAGTTGCAAGGTTGCAAGATGCTTATACTGCATTGCTAATTACAATTTTTTGTAATCCTAGAGTAGTTTGGGTTGTCAGGAAACCTTAAAGATCGTCTAGTTCCATCCCCTCCGCTGTGGTCAGGGACACCTCCCACTAGACCAGGGTGCTCAAAGCCTGATCCAGACTGGCCTTGGGCACTTCCAGTGACATGTATGTGAAGTTGCAAGGTTGCAAGATGCTTATACTATGTTGCTAATTACAATTTTTTGTAATCCTAGGGTAGTTTGGGTTGTCAGGAAACCTTAAAGATCGTCTAGTTCCATCCCCTCCGCTGTGGTCAGGGACACCTCCCACTAGACCAGGGTGCTCAAAGCCTGATCCAGACTGGCCTTGGGCACTTCCAGTGACATGTGTGTGATTGATGTGTGCTTGATGTGTGCTTGTTTCTGGTTCAAGGCAAACAAATATATCTTCCCTATGTTCCGCTGGTTTATGGCTGCAACAGACCCCCGGGCTGGCTACGTAATTGTTCAGTTTTCTTTGAAATATAACGATCCATAATGGAAGGGTTGAAATATCTTTAACTAAGGATGCAGTAATGCATCGCCGTAGCATTTTTATGGTGCTATTTTTATGGTTCGTTTCTGCCGTACTTAGCTGCTTTACCTTTAGGCTCGGAGCTGCTGTTTAATGCTCTTTAACTTTTATTGTCCTCTTGCAGTCTGTTTCAAACCATCTCCTCCTCCTCCTTTCCAAAGTGCTGGTTTCTACGTTTTCCAGTTAAGAAGTGTTCCTTTATTGCTTCCTTAATCATTGCTTTCGAACAGGGTGAATGATGAAAATACTACCTTTGAACATCATGGTGTGGGTCTCATTACTTCCAGACAGCTCGAGAGGCAACGCTCTGCTTTAAAGCTTGAATTGCTTTGAGGGCACGAGCAGAAAAAGTCTGGCTTTGCAAGGCAGGTTTGCATCGCTCTTCGCGCTGTCAGAGTCCTCTCTGGTGCAGGAACCTCACACAGGGGCATGTGCAGGCACCAGTCAAAACCGGAGTAACTCCTAAGTGAGGAGAACGGAGGAGCTTTCATGGATGGATGTTTAACTGAGATTGCCTAATGTACTAATCCCTGTTTGGGTACTTTATATTAATTTAGTTGGCACCATTATAATTAATAATACTTAATCCAGGAGAAAAAAAAAAGACAAAATTAAATAGAAATTAGTCTTATTCTTTACTCTCATAATTAGTCTCATACTTTGAAATATTTTCAGTCCAAATCTTTTAGTCGTAAAGATAATTTTGCCTGTAATTTTTTTAAGCTTGCTTATGGTGATCCGTTGCTAGGCTTCAAGGAAGACTGTAACATACTGATGTGTTTCTGCTGTATTTCAGGAGAAAGGATGATGGTCGCTGCTGGTGATTATGAAATCGGTTTCTTTAGGTGTTGTGGGCTGTAATACAAGAGCAGTGGTCCAGATCTGGGGGTCATTTAAACAGAGTTCAGTTTGATTGAGCAACCTGCAGATCAGCCTTAAAGCAACGCCCACATTGCTCTTCAAAATACTTGCTGGCTCCTGGGGTCTCAGCTCCTGGGGTTCGAGCTGTGTTTCTTACTTTGCCAGCCAACTGGAACACGGTCGCTTTGGGTGAACCTGAGAAAAGAGAGTCGGAACACAAGTGGGAGATCAGTGGGTGGAGGAGCAAGGTCAACTCTATCCTGCTCTGCCCCAGCATGGTGCCTGAACTCAGATCCTGAGCTGTCGCTGCAGGGAAACGTCCGCACGCGGCGTTTTTGCAGCCTTGCGGGCAGCGAAGGGCTGAGTGCAGCGCCCAGTGGCTGTGCACAGTCTGCGGGAGTCGTTTTGAAAAAAGCCAACAACAGACTACACAAAGAGCAGGATTTTTTGCTGAGGCTTTGTTTGCTTTGGGGGTGTTTTTAAAGAAAGAAATATCCGCAGTGTTGTTAATACTGCTTTCGGATGCCGTACAATGTAACGGTGTCATGTCGGAACTGAATGTGTAAACCTGGAGCTTCTGAATGCGTAGAAGTTCCGAGTTACAGCCGCTCTCCACAACTGTCTGCCTATTTTCAGTGATGTCTCAATATTTTGATATCTTTGATGCAAAATGTTTTGGAACAGAATAGTGAAATGAAATTTCTTTTCCTTTTGTTAATGCAAATTTTTGGGATATATTCGGCATAAAACAAACAACTGCTTGGAACAGTGAAATAACTCCCTGCTCTAATTTTACTTTGTGGCTTTCTCTTACCACTTACTTAAACTTTAATCCTCTGAGTTTGAGGGCTGGGGCAAGAACTGCCTCCTTCATCCTCCTGGCCCTGCACGTGAAGGTTACAGGAAGGCTATATGGCCTTTCCAAATAAATGGGATCTTCATAGATAGGTTCTGCACCTATCCAAAAATGAAAAGCATTTTAGGCAGTCAAGTAAAGCACAGGCAAAAGCATCCCCAAGGACTTCACACACATTTGGGCCGTGTACTTGGAGGAATTCCAAAAACATTGTAGAAGGGTCATTTTTAGCAGGCTGCTGTAGTATTGTTTTTGTAACAATTGGAGGTAGAAAAAAGGGTGAAGGCAAACACTACAAAAGCAGGATAGGTAATGATGGTTGATAAAATCAGTCTAGATATCCTCCTGCTCAATGCACATGAGCCCAAAGGAGTTTTAACAGGTGGCAGATAATTGCATGTTTTCCTGATCTTGTTGGCTGGCATAGTTAAGTTTTGGGTTGTGCAAAGTGAACAGGCAGCGTGAGGGACTGGGCAGGAAGAGGCAGGTATGTTTAGGGTCTTACTTTGTATTTTAAAATCCCCCAAATCTTAAATATTGTGATTGAGATTTCTATTATCTAAGTTTGCGTGTAGACTGATAACAAAATTGGTTTAGAGATTTGAGTTTATTATTCTATTCCATTATTTATAGAAGACTATGATTTATAGACTTGAAACAGCACTGTTGTTAGTACTTTTCCTTTTTTTCTTGTTAAATGAGTAGCTGAATTAAGAGATAGTGAAGAGCTTACATGTATGCCTTTAAAAATAGATGTGTTTTGAAATTATGTTCACTAATTGATGTAGAAAGCTAAAAATGAATGGACCTATTGAAATGCAAAATACTGTTGTCGTTATCATCATTACCCAGAATAACAAATGTAGGCATTGATAGATTTCATCACTTTGACTGCACTATGCAACATGCTGCTCAGAACTCTACAGCAGGAGACACAAGTTTTTCCACTTAGGAAGGGCAAGGTCCTATAATTTGGGCTGATTCAGAGATGACTAAATCTTCCTACATCTGCATTATTGATCCTGCTTCCATTTAATGTAAATACATTTGCAAAGCTACTATCTTTATGTCCCTAACTATTGCTGTTACTCTTTACTAGGCGTTAACTAGCAGTTTCATTGTTATATTCCTGGAGAACAGCCAATAGTGCAAGAAAAAGATACATAAATTTAACGGACAAAGCAGTTTTTTACTGGCTCACTCACACCAAAGCAGACTGGGGTTTGGCTGGCAGGCTGAGTGAGGGTGCTCACCACCGCCTGCGGGGCACCCACAGCTCCGCCAGCACCAGCCCTGCCACCCAGCCCGTCCTTGCTAGCCTTCCCGGCCGTTTCCCTTGCAGATTTTATGCCTATCCATGCTGGGGTTCTCCTGCTCAAATTGCTGAGCTACTAACCATCGCCATCTCAGCAGTCCTTCCTCTCTCCAGATTTTTCACCTCACTCTTCTACGCTTTCTCTCGCAGCTCATGGTCAGGACTCGATGCCTCTCTGAGTGGCCGAGGCTGTGCCCTCGTGCCAGAGCCAGGCCTGGAACCCGGCAGGCAGAGCCCAGGAGAGCTTACAGAGGGATCAGAGAGAGAGAAGGTTATAAAAGTTTATCCAACAGTATCTCAGTTAACATCTTGCAGTTGTAAAGCGGGTTGTCCTCCAAAGAGGTACCCGGTGCAGAGCTAACTCTGCAGCTGTGGTACAACACAGAGATTGTACAGCCTTTTTTTTACCTTCTCTGTTTTCAGTTGTGGCTTTGTGAGCACTGCCTGTTTGTTTGTGTTCAGTGACGTGACAGATCAGGGTGCCCAAAGGCTGGCACCTGCCTTTTTTGCACACAACATCCTACTTTGCTGTCAGGTGGCTTTCAATTACGGTGCTTTTGCGTGTCCAACTGTGTCTTTGTTAAGAGTGCGGAGATGGCAATGACAAGCTAGTCTGGTACTTGAGGCAATATCCCTGACACTCTGCCTAACACCTTGCATTTTGTAGAAGACCTTGCCTGGGGGTGTGAAGAACCCAGCCTTTAAGGAATCACCAAGAGCTGGGAAGCGGATTCTAGAGCTGTTCCAGGGGCTTGGTGGCTGCTTGAGGTTCCGAGTTAGGCTGTGGAGGGTGGAAGTGTCCTATTGTGTGCTCATTCCAAATTATGCCTAATAGTGTCCTCAGTTCCTGCATCACACGCAGTTGGTTACAAGTTGATTATCTGCAGCAAGCTGAAAAGGCTGAAACTTCTGTGCAGTTTTACCTCGGCTCTGTAAACCTGGCTGAAAGTCCTGTGCTTCTCTGCAAGAACCTGAGAGCAAGAACATGCAATTAAGTCTTATTTGAGGAAAGGCTGAGAACCCTTACACAGGAAACCAAAGCTTGCACCAGTCTAACACTCAGAGTTCATTTTAGCATAAAAGGCATAAGAACAGATTGCAGTTTTCTTCAATCTTGATTTCCTTTTGTATGGAGGTTAGAAAACTGCCATAGAACTTCACTGTGTGAATTTGGCAGACACTGTGAGGCTTCCAGTGACGTAGAATGGCACATGGCTAATTTTTTGGAGGACTTAGAAGACTACAGAAGATTATTTTTTCCCCTCAGTGAAAGCCAGCTTGTTACATTCTATATTCCATTTTTTTTTCTGCTAAGAATAAATGTCCAGTAAAATTATAGACAGATACAATTTTACCACAGCTTGAAGATATTTAAGTCTTAGAACCACTAAATTGAGCTCTTGGTTTGTGTCTTTTCTGTTTATTAATTACTGTTGAAAAACCTATGAATAAACCTATGTAAAAAAGATAATTTAAGCAATACAGCTCTCTGTATTTCTTTTTTTCATGCAGACTAAGCTTAGGATAGTATGAGGAGGGCAAGAGGCAATTTTCTGTTATAAAGCATCTGGTTCTCCCTTTCTATTACAGGTTTTTTTATCGCAAAAAACAATCATTTTTCTCAAGCGATTCTTGCAGTGTGCTGCCATGACAATCTGGCCAGAAAGGGGCAGGGAGGGGGGGGAAGATTGTTCTCTCCAAGAATATGGAAGTTAATACAGTGTCTGTCAGAGCACTATTCCCTGAACACCAGCCGTCCTTTTGACCCGGGGGAAAACAAATGCTATAGAGAGCTCTGAATTAATGAAGAAAGCAAAATACGGCTTTTTTTCCATTTACCATAAGCCCACAGGACTGTGGACAAATGTCCCCTCGAGAGCTCAGCTTCACAGACGCCGCGTTTTCGTGGCGTCAGCGGTGCCCTCCCCACCTGCGACCCCGCGCAGCGGCAGCACGCGCTGTGCCAATCCGAGCGGGGGGTGTTTTATGGGAGCTGCAGGGTTAACTTGGTTTTCTGCGTGCAAGCTCCTTCGGTAGCTATCACAGACACTTAAATAACTGAATTGTTGTACGCTGACAATCATATTTTGTAGTTTTCCGGTGTGGGAACATCTTCACGATGCCCAGAGATCAGGGAGGCTGGGCTGAGGCTTTGCAAATGCATTCACGTGTTTACAAAATATGAATTTAGTCCCTACCTAAATTAAATGAATGGTCATTGTGGGGGGGAAACTGCATTTTCTTATTAGTGTTTGATAGAAGCATAGAATCATAGACTGGCCTAGGCTGGAAGGGACCTTAGAGATCATCTAGTCCAACCTCCCTGTCATGGGCAGGGACGCCTCTCAACTAGACCAGGCAACACATGGGGACCGAGCGGGTGAGCAGGTAAGACCGAGAATACACAGGGTTGGGGTTTTTTTAATTCTAATATGGAATGTATTTGAAATTAAGTGAATGGGTACAAATAAGATCATTTCTCTTCATAAGCAGCCGTTGTACAATACCTCCCGCTCCTACTGCTCTGGGACTGTAATTAATGTTGATAAATGTTCGCGTTCTCTCTGTGCAGCTTGGTCCCACAGACAATTGGTTGTACCAGAGCATGTCAAATCCCACGTAAAAATATAGCTATAGATCATTGGGTTTAGGGATAGAGTTGAGACAAGTCAATTTGTTTCCATTAGTAGCTGAATCTAGGCTTAAAACTCTGAGGGGCAAGTATTTTGCCTGTTGTGTTCTCAGCCTTTCTGCTGATCCTGACTGCAGCTTCTGAATGCAGTGCCACCTTTCCAGAATGGCTTGGAGGATATTTAACATGTCTTCAGTTAATGTCTTTTTTTAACTTTTGAAGGCAGGATTTCTGTACTTTAGGATAGTGTCACTTCATCTGAAATCCTCATATGGAGACAATAAACTTGAAGCTTTCAAAACACGTGGGTAGGACTCACAGGTGTGACAGAATTCAGAGATTCTTCATTGCTATCTTTATATTTTTTGTTTTGAGAATGTCACCTTTCCACATACCCATTTCAATCGGCCTCTTCTATAAAGTTCTGCTCAGTTTTAGCAGTTCAATAGAGGTCATGTTTGCATGGATGAATATTTTGGTTTTCTTTATATCCTTTTTGTATCTCACAGTGGAACTATTTTTTTCTTTTTTTTTCTTACATCAAAGAGTATATGATTGACATGTTCTATTAAAGCATATCTAGATATTCATTAATTCAATTTTAATGGGAGCCGAGTTTCATTATATATCTGCGTTTACTTTAACAATGCTTTATATTAAAATTTCTGTTGGTACCTTAGCTGCCTTCTCAACTAAAGAGGACATAAAATTCCTGGGTTTAAAAACCTTGACATTTCAGATAAAGACAGTAACAAGGACTGCAATTTCCAGTTTGATTCTGAGCCGTCTGCTCTTGAGCAGGAAAAAAGAGAAGAATTGTAGGAACTGCTTGTGTAGACCCTCAGGTCCCAACCTGAAAGGGCCACTTGTGCTGGGAGGATTTAGGAGAAAGAGGGTCCTGGGCTGAGACAGCTGCAGAATTAGCCTGCCCGAGAGAGATGAGCCTTCCTACCAGCCTGTGTCGCCCCAGATCTCTCTTCCTTCCGTCCTTCCTCTTTCTCCGTGTTACTTCCATCCCTAGTTCCTGTCATGGAAGTGATAACTGTGTTCCCAGCACCGGAGGGCAAGCAGAAGGGACTACGACTGCTTTGGCTAACAGGTGTTAATCAGGTTTTAACCAGACAAAGGGACTAGAAGAGTCAGTAGATCCGGGCTAAGAACATCATTTTCCCAGCAGTTATTTTAACGGAACTGTTGCAAAATAAAGAAACATTTAAAATGGAATGCTCACGAAATCAGGCTTACATTATTTATTGCTTTTTTTGTAACTGGAAGGTGTGGGTTTTTTTAATTTAAAAGGCTAGGTAATTTTTGCGGGGAAAACCCTTTTAGCATTTGCCTTTACCGCGTTATCTCATAGATCATGTACGACGTGCAGAAAAGAAGCAATTCTAATGTCTAATGAGCCTCACTGTTAAGGAAAAAGGAAGGCCCACTTTGAAAGACGTATCAGAATATTTCCATTAAATGATTGGTTAGGCTATTCCCTTTTTATTCTACTTCTTTCCTTGTTTTACAAATACTGCCTTTTAAAAAGCAACCAAAAAACCCCCACACAAACAGAAAATTAGTCTGCTTGAAATACTTGGGCTTTGAAAATCACTACGGATTGTGTACTTGTGCGTCTGAAGGTTCTAGTGCAGCATCTGCAAAACTTGAAGAAAGACACTGAATACTACCGCTACCTAAGGTGACTGAAATATTTTCCGAAACTAAATTTTGATCACTGTTGTAGGAGATGTACATGGTCATTTGGGGTTCTAAAAAAGCCGATAACAAAGGCGTTGTCAAACTAAGTGGTTTTTAATGTTCATTCACAGAGTTTATTAATGACTGCCTTAAAAAAGACCATTTTTTCAGGGACTGCCTTCAAGTGTGAGTGTTTAAGCATATAATTGGGAAGCCCAGGCAGCCTTCCTTTTACTGTCTTCTACCTTCATGCAAGTTGTTTGCACTTTTTTATGCTCTGGATTTCAAAACAAATACTTCCATAGTCTTTAAAATCACTTAAGTTATTCTAGTACTAAGTGTCCAGTAAATACTACGGTTGGAAGTAGGCACATGCTTGGTGATGGGTTGGAAAATGTACTTGGGAAACACATTTCAGTTTCGTTGTAATAAACAGTGACTGAAATTGTTTTTGAAAGTTCTCACAGGTGGTTTGAGAGTCATGTACTGGATTCTGATCTGAATAGAAATGTTAACCATTTTTACATTTGAAGTAAGACGTTGGTTATTTTAGGCTATGGTTTTGGTTTAGAAGATTACCAAATATCTTCATGCTCGTTGGTTCCGAGAAGCACTTGTTTTTCAGAACTGTGAAGGGATAGGGCATGGAATGGATCTTCAAAGCTCTTGTGTCTCAAAACAAGTGGCCTTCTTGCAGACCACTGCCTCTGTGCTGTGCTGCCCCTTTTCACACTTACTGGGAACGTGCCTGTAGTGAGTTCTATCTGACCGTGAGAAGTGAACCCGCAGAAACCTGTCACTTGGTTTGCCTTCTCCATTTCCTCTCTCTGGAACATGTTGGCAGCTTTTCCTGAGGTGTCATTAGGGAGTATATTTTGTCCCTTATTTTCTTGTTAACAAATGTACGGCAGTTAAAGTCCTCTCTTCTTCCTGCTAAGTTCTGTGCCTTTGGTGATTGTCTTAGTTGTTCAAACCAAACCTGTGTACCCTTTAACAAAATAATGGGTCATTCTAATTCTGGCAAGATCTTTTCTTATAGGACTATAGTTTTTTTGTCATTGTGTTTTTAATGTTTCTTTTGCTGGCAGCTTTTGCCAGGAATGTTAGAGACTCATAATGTTTTTGTCTTAGAATATTTGTTGAGTGGCGGATTCCACGGGGAAATGATGTAAACCCATGAACTCAGAAAGCAGTTTTCTCATGAACGTAAGAGTTCTGTTATACTAATAAATGCTACAGGTATTTTTGTAGTGGAATGAGGTGTTTTGTCCTAATCAAACACAGGCCAAAAAAAGGGATTGGTAGTGGCATCGCTTCTGACCATGAGCTTTGTTTCCAGGCTGCTCGCGCTTCTCGCAGATGCGATCTCAGCTGGTGCTCCCAGACACCTCATCGGTCACGCTGCTGCTTTACCCAGAATCTGGGCAGGTCACGTCGAATTACAGCAAGGATTAAGCAGATATCCTGACGCTGTGTTTCAGTGACAGTTGCTACGCTCTGGTGGCAAAAAAAAAAAAAAAAAGACTATGAGAATTTTCATCTCCTTATTACTTCATACAAAATCCTTTTTTCTCTTTAGTTGAATGTAACATGTTGCGGCAGCTGGAATGGAATAGGAATAGGACGTGTTCTTTCTTAACTACAGGACTTTCCATTTTCAACTCTGTTCCATTTTATGTTTTTCAGGCATTTCTTGTTTAAGACGTCTTCTGGAACTACTCCGCTGTTCAGTAGTTCTTCCCCTGGTTACCCGTTGACCTCAGGAACAGTTTATACTCCACCTCCCAGACTGTTACCTAGAAATACGTTCTCCAGGAATGCGTTCAAGCTGAAAAAACCCTCCAAGTATTGTAGCTGGAAATGTGCTGCTTTATCTGCGATTGCTGCTGCAGTCCTGCTTGCCATCCTGCTAGCATATTTCATAGGTAAGGCTGTCTTTTCTCCGTCACATCACATGGCTACATCAGCAAATGAAAATCTGGCAGATAAAAGGATGGTCAGTCTGTTTCACAAATTTGTGTTCGCAATGAGCAAAGAAAATTATTATTCCTTTTACTTAATTATTGAGGAAAATGAAATATTCATTACTCCTATGCAATGAAAGTAAGAAGTCGATTCAAGATTCTCAGTGTTAACTTTAGGTGTCAGATACGGTTCTCTCGTAGATGTTCCAAACAGAAAGTGATACAATGATTTTTTTGGTGTACTACCGTATGTTTAAAAAATATTTGGAAACATTAAGTGGTGAATCCGTATAAGTAACAGAGGCTACTGGCATTTGAATTTCAATATCACCATCGCATGCTGCTTTTAGGTAAAAAATGTTACATCATTTTGGTTAAGAAGTCTCTGTCAGTATCTGTCTGTCCGCCTGAATTCCTGGTGGTGTTAGATCTAAATAGTTCCTTTTTGTGAGCGGTTATTTTCAGTATTCCACACATCCTTTGTATTTTGTAAGCAAAAGGAACTCTAAATTTTGTGCTTATTTCCCATGATTAATACATTACTCCTGACCACACCATGTCCTAACTCTTTTTGTGGTCTTACGAGTTTTATTTTAATATGCCTCTGTTATTTTATGTTTTTTAGTTTAATCGATGTCTGATACCACCCCACCCAGTATCCCCCTCATTGTCTGCTGTTTTGGAGGTTTTTCTAAGTGTCTACACAAATTAGGTGTGTATTTTGTAGCTTTTACAGTGCCTTTGACAGTATGTTGAAGGCAGTGAAATGCTGCACAAATTCCCTAGCTTCTCTGAGTAAATGGTGAAATTCTGGTAGCCTGTTGATATTTTCTGTTAATACTTTCCAGAACTGTTTGGCTTTTAGTTCATCTCCGAAACTATCTTCACACTCAGTGCTCAAAAAAACCTTATAAATATGTACTGAATTTTCTCCCTGTTCTCTCCATTTGAAGAGAACTTTTTTTTTGGATTCAATATAATCTGACTGAACAGGAGAGACATTGCTTTTTGAGGAAACCCCATTTTTCATATTAATGAGCTTCCATATGTAATCACTATCTACAGTAAGAGAGCGGAGTGGCTACTCTATTGCTGCTGTCTCTTTAGGCCAAGCCTACGTTCCAGAATACTCAGTACTACAGAGCTCACCATCTTTCTATATTTCTTCCGTAGAAAACCTCAGAAGAATTAACAGGCTCAGGTTGATATATAAATAAAAAGATTGGAAAGAACATGATTTATTGAGCTTGACAGTTACACAGCAGCTCTCTGTTTGAGTGATTATGCACATGGGAAATGATATACTGCAAGCTGCATATTTTAATCATGTGCGTAACTTTGAAGTGAGAGATGATGAAATGTATTCTTCCCTGTTGTTTAGGTTACTGTAATCTAAAGCAAAGTTTTGCAATATGATTATTACTTTATACACTTTCATATGCTAAGACAGGAGAGAATGTAAGGCAATGCATTAACTCTTAATAATTGATGAATGATCTATCATTTCAAGTAATGCCATAAGCGAACCATTCTGACAGAATTTTTTGAGGTCTTCTTTCCTGACTGAAGAATGATGAGTGCAATAGAGTTGTCTAGTAAACATGAGAAAGCGGGTTTTAGGAAGAGAGTGTTGGCTCAGGGGCTGAATAATGAGAAGTTACCTGACAAGCTTCATGCCTGACTCAGTAAAGAATATTGCATAATTTAAAGTGATGGAAAAGAGAGAAAAAAAAATGAAAAAAGAAGTTGCCTTGCCATAGGTGCATGAGAACAACAGAAAGGTAAGAGGGACGTGCTTTAGTTAGGTCGTTCATTAGCTTAATTCCCTGTCCTGGTTTCGCTGGGCCAGGATCCCAGCCCAGCCATGGTTCACAGCTGTCAGTGGTTTGGAGCCAGCCTGGAGCTGGGAGGGGCAGAAGCAGCAGCCCCAAACTGGCTACAGGTGTGTCCCACCCCATAATAGTCCCTCTCCTTATAAAGGAGAAGTTTGCTGAGGTTGAGGGCTCCTCATGTGCCTTCTCCTCTGGCTTCTCTCCGTCTCTGAAGGGGCTCCCTTACCGTTCTGCTCCTGAGGACTGCTTTCCCATCGTTGCGACAGCTGTACCTTCACAAAGCTGAGTATAACTTTGTGTACTTTCTATTGGCGTTAGCATTAATATTAATTTTGCTGGTTTGTTAAGTCTGTTCTAATTTCAAACCCATGGGTCTCCTCTCCTTTTCCCAATCCCCCATCTCAGCTGGGGAGGGGTCACTGGGTGATAGAACAACTGCTGCAGTTTACCCTGGGTGCAGGCTAAATGTAGACTCGCTCAGCAAGAACTCGTACAGTTCATCCCATGTGGCAAAAAGCAGGTGTAATGTCGGCTATAAGCTAATCCACCCATTGAATTGCTGCGACTTGGTGTCCCTCAGTAATATGACTTACGGTGCTAAATCATCTCCTTACTTAAAATACCACCTGAAGAGCCTTTCCTTGTTCTGCAGCTCTCTGGAGGGTTACCTTCTCCTGGGAATGTGCAGAACTTGAGTCCTGGAAAAACTAAATATCCTTTCTCCTGGGGAAAGAGCAGCAATGCAAAAGAGCAGCTGGCCTGCTCTTCTGCAGCTTTTCTGGAGCTCCTGACCTCGTAATCCCTGAAGTGCTGCAAGGACAAAATAACTCTGTCTTGCTCTATCAAGGAGGAAAAAAAAAATTCTGTTTTTGAAATGGCTGACCAGAATAATGTTCAGATCGGACCAAAATCCCAGTTCTGTTCTAATCATTGAGACCGTAGGAAAGTGAGAGCCGTTAATCGACCAGGAGTGCTGGCAGCTTGGGATGAAGAAAGATATGAGGTTCCCCCAAGAGGCAGAGGAGGAAGGGCAATTTTCCATATGGCACTAACTCCTCTTGATGTATTTTGCTGTCAGAACTTCAAGCATGGGAGCGGCTTTAAAGGTGCTGATGATATTTTACTGCCGTACATGTCCACAAAGAAAATTTCTTGCTCTCCACCGTAGCAGAGGTTGTATCACTGGGGTTTCATTAGTTAAAAGTAATGGTTATGGAAAACGTCATCAAAATGGTTCTGCTGCTCGGTTTTGTCGATATATCTAGGCTGTGTGAAGATGATCATATCAATGCTAATCAGGACTATTGCAGGACTAAATGAAAAAAGCAATGCTGGCAAATATGAGGTAAATTATGTTGAAAGACTACTTGGAAGTTCGCACAGTCTTCATGATTTGTAAATGAATTGTCCTCTAACAAACGAGATGAGGGAACCAATACGGATCAGTCCTTGACAACGTGTTGTCTGTATGTTTAAGCATGGAACGTTCAGAGGACTTGTGGATGATGTGTAAAAATTTCACGAATAAGAATACAATGAATGAAATGAAAAGGCAATATAGTTAAAACTTTAAAAATAATTTCATAGTGAATAATAACTTTTGGAACTTTTTGCCACACTACGTAACTGATGTCAAATAAATACACTATAGAGATTTTAACGAGTTAAACATTTGTCAAAATAATGACAATATGTCTTGTCAGAAGGAAAGTTTGCTTTTAATTTTCTTTTTTTATGATACATGTATATTGATGGCTTAGATCATAACATGTCATTGAAGTTTGGCTATTTAGATAGATTCTTCTTTTATAGGCCGGTCAGTACAAGCGTTATATGAACTTCTCTGGATCTTTCTCTGAAACTTGCCCTGACTGATGTCTGGAAAAAGTTCCTGCAGGTGTCTGTGGCGTTTCCCTGCTGGGCTATGCATTTGTATGTGCAAAATATGCTCAGTTTGTGGGGGTACAGTTTGCCAGCTTAGACATACTGTTCTATACCCAAATTCCTTGACCCGGATGGGGTGTCTGCAGAAACTTTGACATGTGTCAGATTCACCAGGTTGGATGTAAATCAAGCAGCTTTGGAGTTTTTTGCTAAAGGAATACACAGAGGTGAAAAATATTTCAGATCTTTTCCATAAAAAAGAGTATTTTAAGATGTTTCTATGAGTGTTATACCATTTTTTAATAGTAGGGAATAGGAAAAATTCAGTTCAATTAACTTTTTCCTTACATGACATGCAGAACGTTGCCTGCTTATGGTTCATCACTTCCCCCTGTTTCTTCAATAGGCAGAGGTAAAGGAAATGCAGGGCATAAATTGGCAAATTTTGGTGAATGCCAGCATGCAGTATGTAAATGAAATTGTCCAACAATCCTGCCTGAGACGTATGTCATTTCACAAAGCCCAGGAGATATTCCTGTTATCCCGAGGTGACATATGAAGAATGCAGAACCAGCTGTTCAAATTAGGACATCCTGAAGATATTGGACTAGTGGTGAAACCCAGTTACAGGAGAGTAATTTATACAGTGTCAGAAGGAAAGCATACACCACACATATTGTCTTTGTCAGAGCATTCGCTTCAGAGGTTAAGGCAGTGATGAAAGCATTTGTCATGTTAAATTAGTTTTTAGCTCTTCAGATTCATGCCAAACTTGGAGGGGAAAAATTTAAAAAAAAAAAAGGAAGAAAGGAGAGGAAAAAAGAGAGTCACCTTGTGTTTTTCACAAAGCAATTGCTGCCAAACATAAATACCACGTTTTTGTAAGCCCTTACGTTGCTCTGATTTCTGCCAGTCTAACTTTGAGCATCAAAGAACATCTGACCATCAACATGTCACTACGTTAAAATGTGGTATTTAAAAGTATTCAGACTTTCTTTTGAGAGGAAAAAGAAAAGAAGACAGCAACCAGTTATTTCCTGTGGAAATTAAAAGCTACAATAGGTTTAAAGATGCTTCACTTGAAAATAGTGTCTTGAGACTTATAGAGATAACTTTTAGGATGTAGATGCTCTTTTATCTACTATCATGTGCGAGAGGATACAGGAAAAATAAAAAGGGAAAAGGCAGAAAGAAATTATGAGCATACCATGCATGTGTTGCATATGAAAATAGTATTATTCATTTATTCTTCAGTGGGTTTTGGCCTTAAAGACACATGAGGTTTAAGGTAAATTTCAGTTTCCCACATGAGCTTAAAATAATATATTTATTTTTGTGCTATAGGAAGGGCTGAATTGCAAAAGGGTCTGGCAGTTAATTAAGCAAATGAAAATGTCCTTTTTATTATTTATTCATTCCCTGTATATATAAAATCTGAGTCTGAAAAATCGCTGTGCACAGAACAAATATTTTGGTAGATTTCTTGCTATTAGAAAACATCAGAGTAGGTATTTTAAGGATAAAAGACATATAGGCAAACGGTTAATTTATTTGGTTATCCCTCTTGTATCCGCAAAAGTATTCATTTGTTTCTGTGACAGCCAGTCAATAAAATTTATGGGGTTTCTGAAAAAATTGGACTTGCATCCATCAAATATGTGTACTACCCACAGTTTGCATAAATCTGTATTTTGCAGGTGTTGCTATCAACTTGAATTTATTCCCACAAACGAGTCAGATATTTGCTAATGTAAAGTGCTTGTGTGCACTTTCTTTTTAGTTAATATTTGTAATTTCTTTCACTCATAAGTCCAATTGTCTTTGTGACCCTGGTTCCACAGATCGGGATTCATCCGAACAGTTTGCTCGGGTGGCTGTCTTAGGTACCAATTGATTTATTTATTTTTCTCTCTACATTGATTTTGATGAATGGCAACCTACATTTCATTTGATTTCTTATGCTGGATTTGTTGTTCTTTTACTTGTAGAGTCAAAAAGTCTCTGACTTTGTCTTGTCCAGACTTTGCTGAAATTAAATATGCTAGACGTTTTGGAACCCAAGACTGAAAAAAGAGAAAATCATGCAAAGATAGAACCTCTGAGAGGCAGAGGTCATCTGGCTGCCAGTCACTGTTATCAGATTCACTTGAAATCAATGTAAACCGAGGGAGCTCTGCATCTTGCAAGATTAGCTGATGACAGAAGGTTCTGTTCTTAAATTTGCATCGAGAATAGGTGTCAGTTAAGGGGCAATAATTAAATTTTAGAATATGCCTGTCATATTCTAAATGTCACATATTCGCTGATTCTTATTGACTGGTATCAGTCAATCTGAGAGAGAAAAGAAGAGGAGTAGCTGGCTAAGCTTCTCTGCTGCTGCCTCGGAGAAAAGAGGCTTTGAGCCCCTCGGGGAAAAGCATCTGGCCCCGTTCCATAAGAATGCAGTAGTACTGGGAATCCTGGAGCCTGGCTCCGGGAGCTTCAGGGGGCTTTCTAGCCGAGCAAGTGTCCTATTGCACAGCCCCGAAGGTGTGAGAGGCTCTTTTAGGTGAAGGAGACGGTTTGCCCAGAGACAAAATGCTTCAGCTGCTGTATGTGCATAATGCTACAAAGAGCAGGAGGATTCTTACGTGAAATTACTTGGGTATAGTTTGCCCGTGCGTTTCCTGAGTCAAAAATAGAAGCTTGATCTGTGGTTTTGTTCCAAGAAAAGCCAATGTACCTATTGTTTTGCCTAGCAGAGATCTCAGAGATCATGGAAGCAGCTGCCTCTCAGTGTGCAGGGGCAGCCTTATCAGCCTGTCCAATTTTCTTTGTCTCTTTTGAAGATTTTCATACAGTAAACCTCAGCACTTGAAACTAGAGTGAGACTAATGTTTCCATAACTAGCAAAGTGCTCTTACGTGCTTTGCACTTGAAATTGAAAACCCTTTCTGCTTAGCTACCACGTCAAACAAACGTCCTCTGAAACCCCGGCAAGAAACAGGAGACTGAGAGGACTCTCTTTTGTGTGTTATGGGCGTCATGTTTTCAAGGGCACGTTTTTCTTTGGGTTTTAATGCATATTGCAACCACCGTCTAGGATGGGTGTGAGAAAGCGTTTTTCACAGGTGCTGGCAGTGCTCCCCAGAAGCTCTTAAGATATGTTGCTGTGAACTTGAGTGACGTCATGTCAGTGCCCAGCTGGTGCTCCTGTAATGTCAAAACGTGCTGTGGCAGAGGTTTGTATTGCAGAAATGAGCAGGGTGAGGTCACGGGATAGCAATGGCTAACCTGAAAATCAGTGCTTTAATAGTACTTTTCTTATTTATAGAGTACTGATTTAGGCTTTTTCTACTCAAAGCTGCAAGAATGGCTTCCTCAGAGATATTTGGGTTTGTTTCTGGTTTTGTTCCTTCCACAGCTCTGGAGTACATGCTGTGCCTCGTTTGCGCTGTCCTTGTCCCACCATATGCAGACTAGAAAACATCTTGGGTTTCATGACAGCCATGTAATAAACCCTGTTCTTACTCTCGGCAGTGCAAATACTGAATATTATGAATTCTTTCCGTAGTCTAGGATTTAATCCCAGAGTCCCAGCTATGAAGCCTTGTCAGGGCAAAGAGATAGCAGAAGTAAGTAGATGCAAAACAAGTTTTGCACAAAATCTGGGATGGGGAATGATGAAAAAGTTTTGAGATGCTTTGAGACATATTTTATAACTTGGCCCAGCATACTGCGATGAGACCGTTTTTCAGGGGAAGAGTTGAGCATTAGGCGTATCGATGGTTAAACTTTGCTAACGTAATGCCAAGTCAGAGATACCCATCAAATAAACCTTTAATCATTTTCTCTGAAAAGTCAGCGTTCAATATCAGTGCAAAATGTCTTATTTCTTCCCAGGGAAACATTGCACTGTTAGCAGCAATTTATACGGAGATCACCAGTTTATCATTTATGGATTCATTTGTATTGATTATTTGTTGCTGTGGTTTTTTTGCACTTAGCACACTTGTGGATTTTATTCATTTAAATGTGGAAGTACATGCGTGCGTTTAGGAATATAACTACTGCTCAATGAGGTGGTAGCATGCGACATGGATTTTCTGAATGTGGCTGATGTAACTCTTAAAATTTTATTATGAAAGCCACACAACTCCCCAAATAAATACTTAAGCATACTGAAGAGACAGAAGAATACTCAAGGAGCTTGCAGGAAAACAAAATATAAACATAGGAATTAAAGTTGTGAAAATAATAAGACAACAGACTACAGAAATTATGGAGCAAAGGAAGTTGAATGGTGAGAAGAGAAATGACACATCACTATGAAATGACAAAAAACTTTACTCACCATATAATATAGTGTAGTGAAATTATTTCCTTTCAGGAATTGAAAAAACTGTTTAAGAAACAGTTTTCAAGTGCATTTCAGCTTTTGCTTATTACGGCTTTAGTTTTATGTTGTCTTGCTGCACCATACTTCGAGCTGCCTGCTCACATCACTGCTCAGATACAACAAATCCCAGGCATCTTATATACTCTATTTGTCCAAGTCACTCACTTGCTTCAGTCCGTGAGTTTGAATACCTAGCTTGCCACATTCATGTTCTGTTGTGCCTTGCTGTGCCGTAGCCTTGCTTTATACGGTAGCCTTTTAGTAGTAGTCAAGAAAAATGGCACCTTCCATCACAACCTATCTGATCCCCAAGGCAAATTGTGCACTACAGGTTTAAATTTACGAGGTTGTAGGATAATTCAGGTTGGAAGGGAACTCTGGAGTCCTCTAGTCCAGTTTTCTGCCCAAAACTGGGTCATCTCTGAAGTCCAGTCTGGTCTTGAAGACCTTCAAGGACAGAGATTGCACGACTTTCCTGGTCAGGCCTGTTCTGCTGCTTGACTGTCATCATGGGGAAAAAGTATTTCCTTGCCTCCAGTTTGAACCTTGCTTCGGTGTGTACTGCCAGGTACCTGCGTGAAGAGCCTGGTGGTATCTTCCTGATGACGACCTGCTCTCAACCCCCCCCAGCCATCTCTTCCCCAGGCTAGGTAAGCCCAGCGCCCTCAGCCCCTCCTCCCAGGGCAAGTGCTCCAGCATCCTCTGGGCTTATTGACGTTTATTGATGTCTTTGGTGTATCGGCAGCTCCAAAACTGGATGCGGTTATCCTAGAAGCAGGCTAATGAGGGCAGAGCAGATGGGGATGATCATCTCCCCCAGTGTCCTGGCCATGCTTCTGCTCCTATGGCCCAGGCTAGTGCTGGCTGCCTTTGCTGCCAGGACATTTCTAGTGATTTGAGGCATTTTTGCCTGAATGATGATGAGTGCTAAACTCAAAGACATGTAGTCCTTTCACTGAATGTTTGTTTTCCCCAACAGAGTTTGACTGTGATGGGTACAGGCAAGCCAAAGCCTGTATTATTTAACAGAGTAAGGGGAGCAGGGAGGAGAGGCTCCTTCTTTCCACTGATGCATGTTTACTTTATTAATATTCAGGGAATTTTGTCCTACTTCATTTCTCATGATCGTGTCTGACATCAGAATCTTGACTTACAATGCCAGAATGAAGAATGTAGTTCATTAGAAAAATCATGTTTTGACTTGTATGTTAGGAAGATTTGATGAGAGAATCACTCTTGAGCCTCACTGTATGATTATTAGAGATTATTCATGTCTTTATCTTGGCTATTACTAAACAGTTACTAGAAAAGACAAGCAGTTGTATCAGTACAGTTCCTAAATGGAAAAGACATTTCGTTCTCTTGTGTTGATCTTACAGTACCTTACCTAAAACTTTAAATATGCTCTGGGTTTAGGTTGTTTTATTCTCTGGGACATCCAGGTTTATCCCCCTGTGCCATGTTTAATTTTTAAAAGGTAACATACATAATGCATAACAGTGCTGCAGTTAATTTAATTTTAAGCTTTTTTTAATTTGCTGGTTGGTTGATCAGCTGATTTCTTCCAACATTTTTCTTACTAAATACTGTCTGAGGAAAGCCACCAAATAGAATGTGTTTTAACATACTAATGCCAGGGTGACAGAGCTGGGAGAGAAGTCAGATTTGTGGCACTTTATTTGCCTTGGAGGAATTGGCCAGGCTTAGACAAGACTCTCTGAAAGGTTGGTCAGTCTGTCGCATAGATGCAGCTTGTACCTGTGTATTTAGAGTTGCATTGTTCAAATCTGAAGGTAATGCACTATTCTTGCCGTTCCGTTTTATGTTTTCTGTATTTGCACCTTCTCCTTTCAATACACTTGTTTCATCTGCAAGAGATGTCCTCCTTCTGCAGGGGGCAGATGGCTGCGTATAGCCAACGGAGCCTTGGCAGAGGCTGAGGAATTACACGAAGAAGGCAGGAGGGTGTCAAAGGCTCTATCCCTCAGGAGGCAAGGCGTGAACCGCTGGTTCCCAGTACCCCAATTTGACTGCATAAACCAACTTCAGAGCAGTTTTACCAACAGCAAGCGCAGAGCCAACCTGCTACCATCAAAAGATTTGGCAATATAACTGAAATAATTCTTGTGTAGTCAGACAAACAAACTTAAAACTTTTCCATTTTAAATCAGGAGATTGATGCCACAGCTTTGCCTCCTAAATACGGAAAATGTGAAACTCCTGTGTAGTTCTAGATGAGCTAGTTTGATCCAAGGCGTGTGGTTTATCAGCAAACTCAGGTTTTGCTCTTGACAGTTGGAATCAGTCTTAACCAAGTTGGACTGCAGGTAATGTTTTTCTTTTGCAGAAGAAAGGAGATAATTCTGTATCTTATGTGCTATTCCTAGAGGATTTCTGCGTTCAGTTATGAGAAGTCCTTAAAAAAGAGGAAAATAGGGCTGATATACTGAGTAAACTAATAGATGCTGGAGAAATGTCAGGAGTGCGTAGCAAGTATCTCAGAGGTAACGTATGGGTTGATAAGAACTTGTGACATCTGTGCTGGTCTGTGGTAAATGCAAAATACTTTAAAGTGAAATAGAAGTTAAGCTCAGAGCAAGGATACTAATGGTTACTAATAGAGAAAGGCAATGCAACATTGCAGTCCCATTTACCTTGCAGTAATGGGTTAGTATGCCTATATCATACAAGCTTTTTTCCAAGAAGAGAGCTGTGCACGTTTATAAGAATGCGGTGCAGAGCTGGGACTTAAAAATAGAGAATCTTGTTAAAACTGGCCACAAGGCAGCAGAGAGCATAAAGAGAAAAGAGATGCAATTTATGCTCGTAAGATTTATTGAGCTGAAAGTTTATTTCACCTGTTGTTTCTTTCTTCATATATATCCCCTTCTGCATCTTGAGACTCCATTAATCACTGAAATGCAAAACTCCAACCACATGAGAAAAGAGAAAGAAGAGCCCTTAATGGAACGTGCTCATTAGGAAAAGCTCAGAGATCTGATTAGTCTTGGTCTTGCATGGGGAGTTTTAACTCAGGTTTTAAGCATTTTTATGTCATTTTAACTCTTAAATAATGTTGTTGTCTTAAAGCCAGAATTTATTTTGAACCTTAAAAACATCAAAATTCTTTAAAATGGGTCAGGGATTTGGGGCTTGGTTCATTAAGGGTATTAGAGTCTCTTTCAACAAGAAGAATTTTTCTGTGCCTCTGGAGGCTTCCTGAAAATCGTAGAATAAATAATAGAAAAATAGTGAATTTAAAACCTAATTTCTAATACAAACCAGACCTAGCTGTCTAGATGAAGAATAAGCTTCAATAAATGGGAGACAGACGCAAGCCTCTTCAGTATGAAGAGTAGCGAGGATGCAGAAATAGAAATAGCTTTTTCATTACATAAGGGATTATGCTTGGGCCAGAAATGCCAAATATTCTGTGGACCGCAGCTGCACTTTCTGTCTGCTGTTGTATTAGCTGGTAATAGTAAAACAATGATGTGATGGTAGAGACAGCTATTTGTTCTCAGAAATACCAAAAAGTTGTTTTCCTTTCTTTGCTTGGATTGCCATATTGTACTCAAAGGTATATCTTAAACTTCTATCCTTCTGCAGCAAATGGGCTACAAATTGAAGTAGACCTTCTCCTTGAGCACCACCTGAGGATGCACACAGGCAGCTGCCGATGTGTTCCCATAGGCAATTTTTAGTTCTGTCCTTCTGATACTCTTTAGTCAATTCAGGGACTTGTTATTTCCCTGCACAACTTGGGTCACTGCAATTGGCCGAGCAGCCACTGGCAAGCGCTGCCAATTAGCCCTGTGGCTAAAGAAGTGTGTTACTGTTGCTGAAAATGGTGAATTTATAGACGTTCCAGAAAACAGCAAGACGTATCTTCCTACTCGATTGGTTTTCTGTCATTTGATCAGTGCTACCCACTTCCATATCAACAGAGAGACTGGAAATAGTATTGGTTTTCAGGATGTAGTTTGGCAGAGGGTTTCACTCAATCTCATTTTAGGATATTTATAAAGGGAAATTACTGAGGTTGAAAAGCTGTGATTTTCATCTCTTCAGTTTGTATAGGTCTCTGACAGAACGAGTTTTATCTTCTGCTTTAGGACAAATAAAGGTTTAACAGTATCTAAACATGCAGTTCTTTTTTTTTTTTTCCTGTCAAAGATCTGTGCATGTTCTTTCTATAAAAATCCCTGTGAAAACGGTCTACTTGGCTCTATTTCACCATGCTGTGAAGTATTGTTTTAATATGTTGTTTGACTTTTTAAAGTGAGCGTTCATAAATCACTCGTCTTTTCTCTCATATTTACCAGTAGGAAACTGTAAACAGCTAGAACAGAAAAAGGCTTTTACACGCAGCACAATTTGCTTTACATTGATTCGAAACTCCTGCAGTACTGGATGCACGACAGGAAAATTGAAAGAGTGAGAATTTTATTTGCTTTGACTGTATGTGCTTGAACATGCAAAAGAGGTGATGGCTGTGTATACTGCGTCCCTGTGCTTTTTCTTTAGTATAGTCTTGACTCTGGAGTTGTATCTATTTTTTTGTAGTTATTCAAAGCAGTTTGCCTAGGGGAATTTGGCACGTGGGTAAATTACCGGACACAACGGATCACAGCGAGTTTCCGTGTGTATGCTTTTAGCCAAAATTTGCAAGTTTTCTCACTTGGTTTTACTGTGTGACCTCAAATCTTTTGGTTTTCAGAGAGGAAAGGCTTCTGTTTTTCTCACAAGGCAAAACAAGCTTCAGATACAAAGGGTAAGATAGAGGGGTTTGGAGGTGGCGGTGATTCAGTCTTTTTATTTTGCTCAGGAAGATTGCTCGTGAAAATCTTAGATGAAAGATTTACTGATTTGATCAAAGGACGGGAGAGAAGCCTTTAAAGTAAGTTGATTCTTTTAAGCAGTCCCTGTTTAGCTGGTCTCAGTCATAATGATTAAGGCACAGGCACTTGGAGATAAAGGTGAAGGCATAAAATTGCATTGAAGATAAGTGTAAATCTTTGTTTCCCTTGGCTGGAAATTTAAACACAATTGTATCTTTTTGTGACTGAAGGAAAATACAAAATCCTAGATGCTTGCTCCTCACTTGGAGTGTCTGTAGGGCTTCTTCCTACCCTCTTTTGCCAGGATCTCTTTTGTTAAATGCAATTTATGTCAACATACTCATGCACTGTTCAACATCTGTTCAGTCTTTAGTAAGTGGTGCGACATGAGGGTGCCAGCCCTGGGATGGGGGAGACCTTTGAAACCCATGAGTGTCACCATCCTGAAAATATCCCTTTTGTCAGCTCAGGAACTGGAAATCCTGCTGTCATTATCCCTGGCTTTCAGCAACATAGATGCCTTGCATACCATTTACAAATTAAGATATTATTGCTTAGTATAAAATGCCATTTCAGTTTGAACTCTCTGACTAGTCTGCTAAGATAAAGAAAATGTTATTCTAAGATGGTTTTAGCTTTTAAACTTTTTCCTAAATAAAAACAGAGTTTTTCCCTAAAGCGTATTCTTGGAGGTCAAATGTCTGGATTGAAATGGCAAGCTTATAATAGAGTTTGGGCTGCAAATTATCAAAAGGCCAAGTTTGTAGTAGACAGAATTATGTTATGCGTGTCTCTAGTTTGCTTATTGTTTGTGTGTGTAGATATCTACAAATTGAGATGATTTTTATATATCCATTTTAGTGATTTATTTCACCTGCTTTTTGTTGTGTTACTAGATGCACTTAAATCATATATAGATCATTTTGTGTGCTGCATTAAAAATAACTAATAAGACTTTTTGGCAGAAACAATATGAAAATATTTCCCCTGTTTTTGTGTGTGTAGATATCTACAAATTGAGATGATTTTTATATATCCATTTTAGTGATTTATTTCACCTGCTTTTTGTTGTGTTACTAGATGCACTTAAATCATATATAGATCATTTTGTGTGCTGCATTAAAAATAACTAATAAGACTTTAAATTGGCAGAAACAATGAAAATATTCCCCCTGTTTTTTAACCTGCCTGCTTCATGTATTTGTTGGAATTTTACCCATTCTTGAGAGTATTCCACATGTTCTGAAGTTTGTTGGAAATGCACATGTAAGAAAAGCCGGGAATAGGATGATTAATCATCGTTTGTGTAGGCTTCTCTGCAGCAGAAGTTTACAAAAATAGCTGAGGCAGTAACTGGAAATAGGTTTATTTTCTTTGGTGACCTTCACAGTATCTTGAAGCATTCAATATTTTGGAGTAATCTAATAAAAATTGGCCACCAATACTTACTGATAATGAATTATAAAATTTATAATGAGAAATGGGACTTAAAACCAGCCCTGCAGTGAGGATGGGTCTAGGTTCAGTGTAGTGTTTTGTATAACTTTTAGAAGCTATGTAAGGTTCACTGAGCACTAAATCTAGACTCTCCCAAATTTTTTCAAATCACCTGGGTCTGCACAAAGCTGCCGTTCCCTGGGTATGTTTTTTGTGCAGGAGGGCACTAGAGAAGGTCTTGAGGCAAAAGCCGTTTAGGGCAAAGCAGTTTGTGCCGGTTACGAATTGGGGAAAATCCCTCTGACTCTCCTTTTGACAGTGCGGATTTACAAGCAGCCCGTTGTTGGGCAAAACTTGATCTGAAAGTATTCTTGGGCACCTCGGAAGCTTTAAAGCCAAGTTTTCTCTGTTGCGCTGGCTGAAGGTTAGACGCGATCTCCTGCGAGCACAGGAGGAGACGGGAGCGAAGTGCAGATTTTTCACGTTGTCCTCCCTTAATGCAAGATCATCTGGATTTGACCATCCATTTCTTCGCTGCCCTTGGCAGGGGTGCAGGCACCGCTTCACGGTGTCTCTCTGCCACCATCAATCTGCTGTATGAGCTTGCGAGTCAGAAGCGGGCCATGCTAGGAAAACAAATAGCGCCGGCGTCCTGGCCAAGGACTAGCAGATGGGGCTGAATTCTGCTATCCCCTTAGTAAATCTAGCTAGAAAATTGATAACCAGCTTTTTCAACTTAAACTGAAATGCACTAAGCCCGGGGTTTGCAAAAGGAATCCATGTGCCACCTCATAGCACTTGCCTCTGTAATTGAAGCTAGAGTTGATAGATTTCTTTTAATCATAACCTTGTTTATTTATTTTTTTCCCCCTCACCCAGATTTTATTTCTTTATGGCCATTTTAGTTCTTGGTGGTCTGAACATCCTCTAGACAACCCAGGTATTGCCAATGTCTTTCAAGAAGAGGCAATTTTAATTTTTCACTTGGGTTTTATTAAGGGAAAATATATGCTCAGTGGTTCTTTCACAATTAAACAAAAGTTTGTGTAGAAGCCAGTAGTCTAAATGTTATTTTCCTTAAGAAAAAGTGAGCATCTTATTTAGGAGCAATAAAAACTTTGTAAGTTTTATTTATTTGTAAGGCAGCAGTAGCTGCTGTGATTGAAATTAAACATGAAATCATGCTGCTTCTGATTAATTCTAGCACAGAGGAGCCGAAGAGAAGGACTTGATTTTTCTGTAAATAGGCTCAATTAGCTTCTGGTAAATAATGATAGTTGGCGGAATCGAAAAGAAAGACAAAAGTTTTATTTCCTGCTCAATGAAATGACTTATTTTTTTTTAAATAATGCTTGAAGTTAAGGCTATGATTCACTGTTTTCTGAAATTGAGATGAATAATAATTAATGCTAACTTAGCTTATAAGCACTTGACTGCAGGGAAAGTAAATGTTGTTATTCCTACATTCCAGATGACTGACTGGAGTTCCAGTAATGTATATATTTTACATCACTGTAAAAAATGGATCTTAGATCTTCTGGATTTGAATGTCTGTTCTTAGTAGTATCAGGCTCTATATTCTAGTATTTAAAAGTAATGTAATAACTAGATCTGCTGAAGAGCACGGGATTTCAGAAAGAAATCGTAGCACAGGGTGGTAAAGCGTGATAGGCAGTTCACACCTATCAGGGCAGCGAAGCAGGTTAGACAATTCCTGCTTATCTCCAGGTGGTTCAGGAGGAGAGATCTGTGCGTGTGGATGCTTGTGTCTGTTGATAATGAGGCAGCTTCTTCCCCAAGTGCTGGGATGATAACATCAGATCCACGAGGCTCGATTTCCAAACAATCCTAGATGTCCACATCTCATGTGGAGCACTGTTTGAACAGAGTTTTCCCGTACTATAGGCAAAACAATTTTTTCAAGCTGACATTTCAACACATTTGTGAATAATTAACTATTGGTTATTTTAGTGAAGAATATTGGTGTACTCTTCAAGATGAGTTTTGATATTCTATTAAAACTTAATACGAAGCTCAGCTGAGCTTCAGGGATCTGTGTGTCAGAGTGTTTTCTCACTGTCCTGCTCCACCAAATCCCTTGTTCCCCAGAGAGTTGAATTTTCCTGGGTAACTTTATGCAAGGAGAGGGCTGTAGCCTTGGGTGCTACCAGAGCAATTCAAGTCTACTTCTGGTCTTGTTGGATACAGGACTTGCTCTCCCAGCACAACCTTATCAACCTGTTTTTATTTCAGGACCTCAAATTATTGTCCCTGTAGTTTTGCTTTTTAGTCTGGCTGCTGGGGAAACACCGCTCCCTGGGGAAGTGCAGTGATTTCTGGTTTGTTTTCCTCCCGTAAGCTGGGCAGAGGGGGGATGAAATCAGCACTGCCCAGCTTTGAGGAGGCTCTGTTGAGAGGAACCAAGCTCGTGACATTAACTGAGTCCACTGGTTGTTGCCTCGAAATTGGGTCTGAGGCCCTTTGCCCACACTCAGTCCCAAGACACTTTTCATCATTATTTTAGCTGAGGTATATTATTTTCCCAGAACAGACAATGATAAAGGAGCAGTTTTTTCAGGGCAGGAGTGAAGCTGGACCACTCGGGAATCTTTCGGGGTTACTCCCATTCTGAAAATAAATGGCAAGTACCGGGTTCGGTGCCATCAGTCTTAGGGTCTTTTATTAGCAGGATATTCATCTTAAAAAATAAAACGAGTTAAAGTACAGTCTAATAGAGCGGAAGCTGTAACAATGATAATTAAATACTTTCTATTAATGCTCTGTTCTAAAGGGAAGAAGAAAAGTTTTATTCCATTTCCCATGCAACTTGATGAAAAGAACTTTACAGAACAAGGAAAAAGAACAGTGTGTTACTTCTGCTTTCTGGCTGCTTTTCTTTTGGTGGTAGCAGATTCCAACCCCACTAGTGAAGCTTTCAAATTTACTTTGCTTGCACAGTAATCTGCCTTTTCCCACCTCTGATTTACTCATCCATCTTCTAATGCTGATGCTACACACTCTTTTTAATGCTATCACATGTAGGAGTAGTTCTGTTTTGTTTGTGTTACTGTTAGTGGTGATAATGTGTTTTCTCATTTAGGAATCTGCAGGCATCTTGAGTCTGATTCTAAGCAAAGTAATCTGTATGTTACTATTGCAAAAAAAAAAAAAAAGCCTTGCAAAAGAAAGATAAAATGTAAGGAGATGTGAATGTTAGCAGTACCTGTTTGTAATGGCAACGAGTCTGTTTGCCAACATTCCCCAATTGTTTTTAAAAATGTTGATAGTTGTTTTGTTGAGAAGACAATGAATATTTTGATCCTGGTGGTAAGATTATTATTTCATCCAAATAACCCGATAAGGATTAATTAGCAAAGGTGTTGCAAAGCTGCTTTAAATGGCTTGTGTTTCTGTAATACAGATTAATAAAACTAGATTTATTTTTCTTGATTGCCAAAGTTTGGCTCTGTAGAATCTTGTTCATCTTTTTCATAGCTTTGTATTTTTTGCTTTCTCTGTGGAATTAATATGGAGAAGGACAAGTTTTCTTGTTGGTGTAGATGAATTTAAACACAGCTGGGTGCATCTTATTTTACTGCTTGGAAGATTGCTCTTTTTAAGTGCTTGTGTTGTGGTGCAGCAGCAGCAATGGTATGCAGTGTATTGTGCTACTAAAAAATTCAGTAGCTTCGCTCTACAGCATCCGTACGCCACTGCCTGAGCGCTTCTGCCAATAGGTCACATGTGCAGAGATAGTCAGAGTCCTCCTCCTTCCTCTCTTTTCCTCATCCTCTCCCCAGGTTCCATATATTCATCAGGTACTGCCGCAGCAGGTGCCTCATGTCAGATAGAGGCCCAGAAAGATGTGAATGAAGTAGCACATAATTTAGTGATTGGTTTACAAAGCAGATGCTGAAGGGGAAGATGCATCTCCTTCTGGTGTTAAGCTACAGGAATGCGAAGTACAGCCATCCAGGAGGAGGTTTGAAGGTAAACCAAGCTGAGCAGCGTGCCGTGGCTCGCAGCTGGAAGATGCCAGGGAAGGGTGACCGAGCGGAGGCTGTTTCTGTGTGGGGGTCAGTCGTGGGGACTGGCTCCAGGACCCTGCACTCCCGGGCAGACGCCCACAACGTGTCCGTTTTGTGTCCCTGTCACAGGGGATGTTGCCCAAGTTGTTTCTTGCATGTCTTCTGCATCAATGTTTACACTTACTGACTTACTTTCACTCCTTCCCACATGGATCCCACGTGGGTTTGGTTTGGGCTGCGTCTCTCTTGGAGGATGTTGAAAGCTGGTGCCGTGCTGGTGCCAGGGCAGGGCAGGGGGAGCTCAGCACCGGACGGGAACTGCAAGATGTTCATTGAGCTGAAGGGTGACCAGGAACATCCGTGATGTCAACCCGGAATGGATAAAGAAAGAAATTGGCTTCTCTACTCACAAAACGTTTATTTTGCTTGCAACAGATAAGGAGGTGCAGAGAGCAGCTGACCCCTCTTGTAGCTGAGTGAAGACCCCGGCTTTCCTGAGCTGTTTTTCTTTTTGCAATACTGAGCTCAGGGTTAGAAGCTTTAATTTAAACTGTAAATCACAGAATCACAGAAGTTGATGAAAAGGTACTGAGGGAACAATCAGACTGTGAGGTTTAACTCCAGATTTCTTACTTTGGTGTAATTATCAGGCAGAGTCCTACTGACACTGCGTTCTCTCATTCCACAAAGCTGGCAGCAGTTGTACACTTCGTGTGCGGAGTCAAGTTGCTTCTTGGCTCTTCGAGGGAAAACTGCAGGTTGCTTTAGTCTAAACCAGTTTGTTGGGGTTTTTTTTTCCCTTGCAAATACTAAGGATTTATTGCCCTCTGTCTAAAGATATGGCTAAAAGTGGTGGGGATCAGTTCCTGTGGTTTTCATACAGTCCCGCTGCATTTTTTCCATGAGTGATGAAGTTCAATTTCCCGGTTCTGCAGGCAGCTGTGGAACTTCGGTTAGGCAGCCCTGTTCGTGTCTCTCTAGCAATGGGTTCAGGTTAAGGTGTAGCACATATGTGGTACTTCATTGGTCACAGAGCGTACAACTGCCGCTGTGAAGGTTGCCGGAGCCCACCCTGCAGTGCTATGGGGAATGTTCCTTTCCTCCAGCTCACTTCAGGGGCTGAAAATCAATAAAAAACATAAAACGTCTGACAAGTAGCCATGGAACACCGAAGCTATTTAGGGATAGTTTTATTTTGATATCTGCTGTAATGAAACCTTAGTCTCCTTGCCATTGAATTTACATGATGGGTCCAGTGAGTAGGCTGGAAAATGATACCACTAATTAAGAGATACCTTAAAGACTGTGTGCAGGTAAAATGTTACATGTTACAGCCCTATTCTGCAAAATACATTCTCACAGTTATGCCCATCAATGCTGGCTCAGCTCTTCTCAAACAAAAAGTCTGAGTTTGTAGGTAAGACTTTGGAGGCTTGTTCCCAGTGTTCTGATGTTTTAAGGGCTGCTAAGTTGCTAAGATATGGGCAGAAAGGTAAGTTTTATTTAATACATTTTGTTGAATAAATTTCATAAAGTATGACTGTGATCTGTGGTTCACTAGGTTATATTTGAGGCTTTGCTGAAGTGGAATTGTCATGAAAAATAGTATGGACTTGATTCATGATTGCATTATTCCCTTTTCACACTGATATAGCTACATTGAAGATAATTGGCTTGCACAAATGGGGCATGAAAAAGATGCAGTGATGAATTTGGCTCTGTATCTTGAAGTGAAATGTGTGCCATTTTCTGTTCGGCATTTTCTGTACCTTAAGAAAAATCATAAGGCACATTACATCAAATCACACTATTAAAAGAAACATTTTCTTGTTCTGTGCAGTAGAACTGATCTGAAACATTTATGTGCTCAGAATTTTCTTAGGAGCACACTTTTTTTTCTTGCCCTGTATTTAAAATTTGATAACCAAGGGGAAAAGACTGTTGAGTTATAGAAACTTTTTTTTTCCTTGTAATTGTGTCATCTGCTGGTAAAACATAATTGAACTCAAGGTTTGCATTTGCAAATGACCTTGACAAAAGTTTTACAACTCAAAGAATTCGTTTAATCACTTTGACTATGTAGAATGCCAGAATCTCTTTACTATCTGGGTAGCTCCCACTGAGGACCCTGTATCTGGCAAAGTCAGAAAGTGACTCTTTCTGCCTCTTATGGGATGATTTTAGGCTCTGTTTACGAAGGAAATCGGTATGAGGCAGCAGTTCAGAGCAGTCTGAATAATCTTAGGAGTCTTGTTCTCACCTATGGCTCAAAGAACCAGCTTGTAAAGTCTCCAGGGGTACCTGGCTCGCCCTATATTGGCTCCACCTTTGGCAATAATCTTCGCTCCAGTGCTTTCTGTGCACGCAGGCTGGTTTATGTCACGCGGATGACCTTGCTGGGTCGTGCACGTAGCATCTTCCGAGCACTGAAATAGTTCCTCCAAGGGCAAAGATGGCTTTAGCGTGTGTGCCTGGTGGATGTAATTCCCTGGCTCGTACTGCTGTGCTATATTGGTTATGGAAAGAATAAATACTGTATTTCTGTATGTCAGCCCCCTTTACCTCCCTTCTCTCTTCTCCCTCCCTGAAGAGAGGCTGCAGGGTCAGGTGTTCTTTACTTGATTCAAGTTTTTAAACTTCATTGGATATTTGAGTGCAAGAAGAGGGAAAAGAACAAGGAATGGTTACATACCTCTAAGTGCCTGAAGCTGAAAATCCTCATTCTTAATTTCTCACCTTTAAGCCACTACTCATTGTCTTCTTGAGCAGATGCTTTCCCAGAAGCATTAGTGAGAAGAAGCAGTTGTGTGCATGGGTGTCCCGCCTTGTAAGCATGTCTTAGATTTTGTCGCAGTGGTGCTTACCCAGATTTGTGTCGTGTGCTGACTGTAGTGTCAAGTGCTTTGGAGAGGGAATGTTCATCGCAGATTGGAAGTACAATCACAAGTTGAGTGGAATATATGTTCTGTTTTTTCCTAGCACGTTCTTTTTAGTTCGTTCTTTCTTTAAGGATCTTTATGAGGCATAAGTCATTGGCTTTTGATTGCTATTCACAGTAAGCTGCCTGACTGGATCTGACAGTGCCTTTCCCCATGTTCCTCCCTTCTCCTCTAGCTCCCTCACCGAGCTGTATCTTCCTCTGAGTATACTCAGGTTAGGACAAAAGAAGAGGGAGAAAGAGGACATAAAATTTTCTCTCTTTAAAAATACTGATCCTCAAAGAGTAGTTCCTCGTGCTAATAATAGGGGTGCTGTTAAAACCCTCAGACAAGAGAAGTAGGTTCTGGTTACCTGCTCTGTCATCGCTCCAGACACGGTTGTGTATACAGACACAGTCAGGGCAATTAAAGAAGGGACACCAACACGCAGCTCGCTGGCTCCCTGCTCAGTGGGAAGGGAGTGCAGGGTGCCAGGCTGGGACCACAACCACCCTGACACAGTTCTTGCAAAGGGCTTTGCCTGCCACGCTCTGCTTCCTCCGCTTTGACAGCCAGCCAGGTGTGTGTCCCAGCAGTTTTAGTGGTTGCACCTGTCAGTCAGGCGTATTCTAAGTGGACCATGGGTGTGGACAACTGCTAGACAGAGAATTTCATCTTTTGCTTCTCCTCGCTGGCAGAATTAGATGGCGTTGTGAGTGGGGAAACATTAGTGATTTCCTAGCTGGCAGATCTGGGTTATGTTGGCAGTGCGCAATCTGTGGGAGACTCAGCTGTAACTACGTAGTCCCTGGGCATCATGGTATATTTTTATATTTTTAAAAATACTATTATGCGCTTTCTGCATATATACAGTTCTGCTGATTTGTAAAAGCAGTGTAGAACTTGTAGTAGCTAGTCTTGCTGTTAGTCTCTGTCTGGGCAGGACCCAAACAATGCTGTGTGTACATTTATTTCCTCGTCATCTGGGATGTTCAAGGGAGCTCAATGTGATCAAGCAGTAGGCGTTATTAAAAATATTATTTGAAGGGAAAAGTTATGCCTTTGGATTTCTTCTTTTAGGGCAACCCGTGTTTTAATGACCTCATTGGAGTTCCCTAAACTTGAAAGAGGCATCAGCGTGCTAGATATTGGTTTCTGGATTTCTTAATGCACCCTCTTGTTTGTTGAAGAGTTCACATTCATCATAGTCTGCTCTCTATCTCCACTCATATAGATGCTTTAAAATAGAGGAAACTCAGTGATCAGATAAATGCTTCCTTTTTAACCTGGGAAAATATACATGCTTTTAAAAAGAATTTAAAATGGAACTTCCCATTATTACCAGCGCTATTGTGAGAATTGGACTGAAAGCCGTACAGTTCCTTCCTTGCCAAAATGGGGCATTGCAGGCTTTTCATGAGTGTCAGTCCTTACGTTGAAAGCTCCTATCCTGTCACCTGTTTTTAAATGCTACAAATTTAGGAAGCCTACTGCAGATGGTATCAGTAGTTTCAGTGATCTGAGGCCTTGGGCAAATTCATTTGAATTGCTTTGAAACCGCATATTCAAAATTCAATAAAATAAGAGGGTCTGATGGTGCAGCTGCAGCATATCCCCTCCAGCTGGGTAAGCTGAGATGTTTCAAGCCCCTGGACTAGCAAAGCCTGGGTGTGATATACAGATTATAGAGATCCGTGCCAGGGAAGAGGTTTTGGCAGGCTGGGTGCAGCAATCCCCCCTGCCAGCAGACTTGGGAGTAACAGTGGTTTTTGTGCTATGTGGCATCTTCTGCTGGCTTTCCTAGACAGAAATTTGTTGGTGCAATAGTGGCGGCAGGCCAGTGGGAGGGGATTGCCTCGAGGGTAAAGGGATGGAATGTAGGAAAAACAATAAAATCAAAACGCTCCAGTTGTTTTGAAAGTGATTGGCTATCCCGAATGCCTTGGTGTGGATCCAACAGGATCTGCTCCGTGGGCGGGTTTCGTTAAATTGCATTCAGAAATCATATTTGCCCTTGGGCGAATACCCTTGCTTTTATGCATGCTAGGCAAGTCACGTGCACCCGAATGGAATCCACATGGTGCTTTATTCAAAAAGCTAATGTCAGTCATCATACCTTTTATGCATATCCAGTCCCTTGGTTCTTTATGCCCATTTAAATATGCAAAAGTGCTTTTTCTTATTACCTTGCCTGTAAAGCGCTGATATATATTTATCTATATAGGCCGTATAACTTACTGCAGCACAGACCCTTCTCTGCATATATATATTCAGCACTCACAAATATGAACTAAAATCACAAGACGTAAAAT
Organism: Apaloderma vittatum; assembly: GCF_000703405.1. Taxonomy (NCBI): domain Eukaryota; kingdom Metazoa; phylum Chordata; class Aves; order Trogoniformes; family Trogonidae; genus Apaloderma; species Apaloderma vittatum. The sequence continues at coordinate 12,991 of NW_009719030.1, read as the reverse complement.
ATTTTGGCTTTTGGGTTTGGATTTGTCAGAGATTTCTGCTGTTAAACTGTGGAGGCAATTTGTTTTTGTGCCATACCTTCCAAATAACCACTTCAGTAGCAGTACATGGCTTATCTTTGTAGGATTGCAGTGCCGATATCATTGTGAGCTTCACGGTTCTGGCACAACCAGCCCAGTGCCAAAAGGTGAGATAATCAGCAAATACGTGCAGGCACATCGTTTGAGCGCCATATCTTTGGGCTGCACAGTATGTCCCTAGTTACTGAAAGGGCTACCATGAAATTTAATTTAGAATTTTACAGACACATTTTGAATTGGAAATCTCTGTAATAACTTTCCCTTTGCTCAGCCTTTTAACTGTGAAATTCAATTGGGGAGTTTTGAAGCAGCAGGTAGCGTCGCAGCACTCTAGAGGGATTTTGCCAGAATTCAGCTAAAGTGCTTGCAAGTGTCATTTCCATATTTAACTAATTTCAGTTTTTAATTAGCTCCATGTGAAAAATGAGAGTTCATGCTGAGCTAAGCTGTCAGTATAGAGTCTTGTTTCCTTTCTAGCCTCTCAGGACAATTATTGCAGCATCCTCTGGCTTTTTCAATGAGAGTGCTTAGCCACTGCGTGCTCGGTCCCTCCCGTGGTTCCCGGACAGGAGTCAGGGAGTGTGTTGTGTCTAGCTTGCTAAAACAGAGAAGATAAGTTCAGAAAAGATTTCAAACACAAAATCGGTTTAGTAAAGGTTCAAAGACCCGCGTAGGTTTGACTCAGAAATGTACGGCAGCAGATAATGCGTTTCCTCCTCGGACCTCACCAGCGCCGCGCGGTCGGCTTTGTTGGACAGAACAATGTCTGATCACTTTGGCTTCGTTACTTATGGCATCTGGCAATGCCATGTTTTAGAAACCACCGTGTGAATGCAGGTTTTTTCATGGTGCTCTTCGCAGCCTGAGTGCTACCAATGCAATGCTCCAGAGGCTGTTTCGTCCCAAAGGCCCGTGGGACTCTATGATCCTAGAATCATAGAATGGCCTAAGCTGGAAGGGACCTTAGAGATCATTTTAATCCAGCCTTCCTGTCGCCAGGGACGCCACCTCTCGACTAGATCAGGCAACACATGGGGACCGAACAGGAATCGAACCCGCGACCTTAGCGTTGTTAGCGCTACGCTCAACTGACTGAGCTAAGAGAACTGCTTTTGCAGAAAAATTCTGTAATGTAGTAGAAGGATGGAAATTTGTTAATCCTGTGTCTGAACTGAAAATATACCTCTGAGGACAGGAATGCAAATGTTAAAATACTTTGCAAGAACAAAATGAGAGCTGTGGTTCATGAAACTGCAAAAAAACATGGGATATGTACAGATATCTGAAATAATTTTATGAACTGATAGCAATCCTGAAGCTATATTTATGTGACAGTCCTAGAATACCATTGTTATTTGTGAAAGAATGCAGTCATTAAATTGTCAGAATCACATTTAAATGGAAAAATTGGTGAAATAACTCTGGATGTTATCCCAGTTGTCTTTTCCTGTTTGGCTGGGGTTTTTTAAAACCTGTCCTAGAAGGTGAGATTTGTAAAGATTTGTGATTAGATTTGGTAGTGTCTTCAATTTTATTTCTGTTCATATCCTAGCAAAGTAAAGGTTGTGTGTATTTTATGTCTCACTAATTAGCAGGGACAACCACTTCCAGTAGACAGAAGCAGATATTCTCTATTGGACCATAAAATCAAATGCATCTTCTTCAAATTGAAACGGATGGGAAAAAAAAAAATCTCAGCTGTAGCACTTGCTGGGTATTTAAATGCTAGTAATATTGTGAAAGAAGGTGGTAAATACATAGCAGAAACTTGTCAGGTACGGTGACACTGAGGAGTTTCTAGCTGTTTTTCTTTGAAGTTATAGAGGTGCAGCTTTGATTCCTGCTTCTAAGATGAAGAGTGAGGCTGAAATGCTGGATGGATCTTCAATATAGATTAAGGTTTGGCTTTGTTTTCTTTTAATATTAGGAGTTTTTTAGTATTTACAGTTTCACCCATCAAAGAAAGAGGATACATCATCCCAGTTTGGTTGCTGGCCAGCTGGCTGTTACAGGCACGAAGCAGAACTTGAGCTATGTAGTACTTGAGAGTAGTTCTAGCTACTATATATTGCTCTTTGCCCCTTGTAGTGAAAGTTGCCTTCTCTCTGAGGGATAATTCCTGGTTATTTTATTGGAATTTTTAAGTAATATTGTTGCATATGTTAAAATCTATTGTATTAATCATTTAATGTCATTTCGTTGTGCTTTACAAAGTGTATGTAATTGAATCCAAAGGTTTTTGAGGGTATGTTTGTAGTCTGGCTCATACTTTATTCTATGATTCATTAATTAATTATATACAGTGATGCATATGCTAATGCATTATCACTCATGTCCAATTCACCCTGCAGTTTAAACTGTTGACCTTGGAGGGTCAAGTTTTTTATGGGTTGCACTGCTGTGACCTGTGGCAAGCATTATTTTTTTTCAGACATTGTTACGGTATTCGCAGTCTCAAATAAAATAGACAAGTTCTGAAGTGAAGGTCTCTTCACCAAAGGCAGTGTCGATTTTGACCTTGATTACAATGGGCCTTGATTTTAAATAGCTCTAAACTGGCTGATGATGATCGTTCTGCATTGCTGACCCCAGCCAGTGGAACTGGCTCCTGCCCCGTTTTGTATGCGAGGCAGAAAGCTTCATTAGAGTGGTCAGGTATCCGATGCTCAGTGCAACAAACTGGCTTCATTTTTCTCTTACAGCTCCATCTGTAACTGTGATTTCTGCTCTCTCTGCTGTGAATTTTGTTATATCAAGAAGATGATCAAATTGAGCTAGTCTTAAACCCCCATACCGAAAACGCAATTCAAGATAAAGAAAATAATACAAATACCATTATTTAATTAAGTGTATATTATGATGATGAATTGGGGTGTAGGTGTCCAAATTAAATATGTCTTCCATTATGCTTGGTGCACAGTGCTTGAGGTGAACTAGTGTGCCATCGTGATGTTTCTTGAGACTTAAAATGCATATGCAAACTTTTCATTTTTCCTATACAGACTAATGAAACTGTGTAACAGGATGTTTTAGTGGTGCAGCTGATAACCGTATATGAAAACACACACACAGAAATTCCTTGTGAAATGCATACTAGTGCAGCATGAAAATTTGCAATCCTGCCATTTCAAGCAGTGATCTGAAAATAAAATCCTGGCACCCTACAAATCCTTCATTGATTTCTCTCTTTTCTAATGCGCTTCCGTATCGGTGTGAGCACACTGAAATCATGTCCTCACTTGCAGCTTGTACTTCCCTGCCTGCTCAAGAATTCTAGATGGGAAGATGAGAAGGCGTGGATGCAGGAGGGCAAGCTTTCAGTCTGTGCTCTGGTAGAGAAATTCTTTTTCCTGTGAAGGCAAAAAAAGTAAGCTTCAGACTTGAAAACCTGCCAAGAATAGGACAGGTATAAGATTAAAAATAGACTAAAATCCTGGTTATAGTATATCTGTTATGGGGAATGCTTAACAGAAATCATGTAAGGACAATGGAAAAATAAATTCTCAACTGAAGTCTAATTTGATTATTGTTATTTTTTAGAAAAGTTACCACTGTAAAAAAACCCATATGAGTTATAAGACTGTAACTGATTGGATATGATTTTCATATATGTTTCCAGTTTGGATAAGTAGGACATCTAATTCACAATACAAGGCATACAGAAGGTCTAAAACTGCCTAGATGCTAAATACAATCTGTACTTTTATCTCGCTATCAGGATACGATTTAGGCTCTGTTTATATATATCTTTAGAAGCATTTTGTGAAAGAACTGTAAACAGTTTGTAGTGTTGAAAATGAATGAGAAGCTTTGTGATTAAAAATCATGTTTTTTTTTCTTCTTGGGAGTTATTTCCTCTTTGCAATGAACGTTTAACTTCAATAATTACTTTTTGTAGAGGGTAAAACCTTAAATTTTATCATACATACAAAATTTTACAGTCAGATGATTAAACTATTTTGTGTAATTTCTATTAAGGGAAGAACATACACTGTGATTAGAAATTATACTTTTCTTTGTGCTGTGGACAGAAATTAGACCATTCATAATCATGCAGTTCTGCTTCATTTAGTGTATGCAAAGGAATAATACAGGTAAAAACTATTTTCTTATCAATATGGCTATCAGGAGTTGAGTCAAGGTCTGATTGCTTTGGAACAGTTAGATTATGAAAATCTTTTTCAGCATGTTTGGAGAGATTAGGGCAGTTGCGGTTTCAGAAAATGAACGTAGTCGAATAAATGTTTGACATAATATCCCTTAGGGTTACAGTCAGTATTAAAAATAAAGCAGTTATTCTAATTCTTGTAAGTTCAGGCATCAGTGATTTAAGAGATGGTATTTGTGTCTATATTCCTTGAGACACCGGTTTCAAGTCTCGGCTAGGCTCCTTCTCTTGGAAGCAGAATAAAGATGAGCTAGGTACTTTGTTCATGCTAATGGCGTCTTTTAGGTGTGAAATTAGAATTGGATTCTATTTCTTTTGTGTTAACATTAAATGCTCACAATTGCTCCAAAACAAAGGAGGCTTTCCATTGTGATTTAGTCAAGAGCGTCCCTTTCTGCCGTGCCAAGCTTCTTTCCAAAGTGGTAGTATTTTGGCAAGGCTGGTGAAGTGGATGTTGTGTAATGTGATTTGGGACCTTCCAGGCTGAAAGATGCTGTGTTAGGTAAATAAAAACATAAACATTTTCCTTTAGTAGTTACTGCCGTCTGGTTCAGACGTAAGACCCAGAAGACTGCAGCCTTGACTCCTAAAATTGTCCCAAGAAGTGGGTTCATTTTATACGGTCTCGGGAACTGATTAATCTTGTGCCAGTTTTCTATGCTCCGCACAATCTAAAGCCTGTCACGAGAATAAATGAACAGCGCCCTGTATTCTGCTTCTCTTTTCAGGTCTTTGTTGTGAGATTTCAGATTCTGAAGGTAGCCTGCAATGTTGTTACCTTGCTCATGAGGAAAAAGATTGCCCAAAGTGGCACAAAATGAAAACGTTTCAGTAAAGAGAACTGAAATGAGAAAAGCTGAAAAGTCTAAACCAGGCATTTTTTCTCAGTCCCTGGCAGAATGGTGACCGGGGAACGACCAACCACGCCGGCTTTGTTGTGAGATTTCAGATTCTGAAGGTAGCCTGCAATGTTGTTACCTTGCTCATGAGGAAAAAGATTGCCCAAAGTGGCACAAAATGAAAACGTTTCAGTAAAGAGAACTGAAATGAGAAAAGCTGAAAAGTCTAAACCAGGCATTTTTTCTCAGTCCCTGGCAGAATGGTGACCGGGGAACGACCAACCACGCCGGCTACAACTCCTGTTCCTGCAGGCTGGAGCTCTGCTTGCCTGGTGTTAACCTTGGAATTGGGAGCCAAGCCTTCACATTGTCCAGTTTTCCCCACCCCCAAAGTAACTGCAGGCGTGTGAAGCTTTTCAAGTACTTCTGGAAGCAGGAAGACTGAAGTTGGACATAGAGGAATGAACTTTCACAGCGTTGCATGGCAGATAAGCACACAAATCACATTACACCTAATGGGATTTGTGGGTATATCTTTCATGCTGTGCTTTGAGAATTCATTCCGTTCAGTTTATTGACGTGCACAGGGAAGGAAATCAGTCAGCTTGGAGCGGGGTGTGACCAATTCCAAAAAAGACAAGTTGCTCTTTTTGGGCCCCTTTATTTCTTCCATGTGATCGCAGTGACAATGAACCGTCTTACAGCCCTCCCTCCACCTCCTTTTTTTGTCTTTAATAACACTTATTCAAAAGGAGGCAATTAGTAATTCCCAGCAGAAGTTTTGCTGGTGATTATCACAGCACACTCATTCATAGGTCCTTTCTTGTCTTTCTCTAAAATGCTTCTAGGGCTGAGTTCTTTAAAGCAAAACCTGTGTTCTAGACAGTTTGTCTAAAGGAGTTTACATGCTGAGGGTGAAATTATGCCTGAGGATTGCTTTTTTGTGTTTAAGATTGCGTGAAGGCCACTTCCCATCAATTTTTCAAAAAGGCAGGGTGTCTCCCATGTCTCCCTCTGAAGCAGAAATAGTAGCCGAGGATTTACTGCATTCATTGTTTCATAAACTAACCAGGGCTTTCCTCTTGTAGTTAGAAAATACGTTGTCTTTGAACAGTTACAAGTTGTTGTATAAAACTCTTCAAGAGCTCAGGCACATTTAACGGGAGTATAAACTTGCAGATGGGTAACGTACAGAAGCTTGTATGTGGGTAACAATATCTGCTTAATTCAGTTGATTGATTAAAAAAAAAAAGCTTGCAAGGTATAAAAGTATGCTGTTGTAGTTACGGGAATTCTCCCTTTGCAACATGTAAATTAAAAAAACAAAAAGTGACTGAGAAGTGAGAAGCTTGTCTGATCTTATGTATGAGTTAAGTAAGACAGAAAAAAATGGTTCTTTATTGTGCTCTCCAGCCACAATATAGGCAAACCTATTGTTTTAATGAAGTAAGTGTGATCTGATGGGTCTTAGGGTTGCGTATTTTTGGTAATGCTTTAAATGGAGTTCACAAACAAACTTTAAATTTATGAAGGAAACGTAATGCGTGCCAAATAGCGTACCAATGCTTGAGATGATGTACCGAGAGTGAATGACCCTGAAAGCAAGCCATCCCTTTGGTGTCAAGCTTCAGTGATCACAGCTGATAAGCATGACTTTCTGCATACATTCTATAACAGTAATATTTAATTTAGATCAAGTGGTCTGTTTTGGAAGTATTTCTTTAACTTTTCTTCCAAACAGCTGAATGCTCACAAGGAGAAGAGACAAGATGATCAGGAGTATCCAAGTGTTTTTACATGAGGTCTGTGGTATTCTTAGTCATTAATATTACAACACAAGCTCATAAATTCCCTAACTACTGATATGTTGTTTGTTTGTTGTTTAGTTTCGATTTTTTGTTTGTTTGTTTTGGTTGGTTAGTTGTTTGGGGTTTTTTTTAACCTGATCTTTAATCCCTGGTATCAAATGTAAAAGTTAAATTCCTATATCCTGTGTCCCTGAGATCTCTTTTTCATTTGGAATTCTATCATAACATACATTATAGGTTTTGATATTTTTTTTTAATACTACTGTAAACTTAACCTGTAGATAATATGTAAAAAAATGGCAGATATCCACCCAGCAAGCACTGTGGCTTTTGTTTCGCTTTTAGAAGAAAGGCCCTGGGAATGTGACAAATTTTTGTGAAACCTCTTGGATACCCTCAGAAGGACTCTGGGATCCTGGTCACAGTAGATATTCAAGGAAGAATAAAAAGTTCTAGCAGTTAGTCCTGAATTTTGGGAGAGACATCCTTATTTCTCTAGCAAGGAAAGGTGCTGCTTGTTCGCTTCATTTGTTTTAAGACTGCTTCTTTTAAGTAACAAAGACTGGTATTCTTGGGTAGTGCTTTTCCAAGCACTTTAATGTACGTTAAACTGGAGGAATCCCAGATTAGAACTGCCCAGAGACACTGTCCCTTTCTGCTGGTGACAGAATATGGAAGGGCATTAGTGTAACTGTGAGTCCGGGTCTTTGGATGCAGCAGCTTTCTTGGAGGCAACTGCCTCAGCCACTGTTTTGCACAAGGAATGGCACATCCCGCTCGAGCTGCACGCTGGCAGCGCTCGGATTCCTTCTGCTGCAGGCATGGCCAAAGGCTGGCCAGCAAAGTTCCCGAGCCAAGGGTGGCGTCAGCCTCTGTAAAACACCTACGACTTACTGAAATACCACTTTGTCAGGCCTCTTTGTTGCCAAGTCCAAATTTTGTGGGAGAGGACTTATTGACTGTCCAGAACGTTGAGATACCTTGGACATTAATAAACCCTTGGACATAAGTAAAACGCTTGCAGAGTTGCCCATCTGACAAAGCCTAGCTGTCCTCTGTGTTCAGTTTCTATTAATCTTAAGACTCGCTAGCGAACTGTGAATCTTAACTGAGATGTGGTTCAGCAAATTCTGATTGCGTGTGTGTTCGTGAACTGCCTTGTAACCGCTGCAGATGCGAGAGGAGCTAGACAGGGCTTCTTGCTTTTCTTGTGGTAGCCACTCAATAATCCGCTCTCCTCAGGTAAGAGACCTGAAAGCGCTAGTTAAGAGTCTAATACAGTGTTTTCAGGCACCATGCAAGTTGTTCTAATGCTGTTCCTCCAAGTCTTGTCTGACTTTCAGACCTCTGCTATTCCTGTCTCGGCCATCTCTTGAGGAGAGGTTGTCAGCTGTGATGAATTGTGCATTCATTTGGAAATGGGGGCAAGTAGTCACTAGGGAATAGACCTAACGCACGTGTTTCAGTTGTGACTTAGATTGAACTTGAACCTATTTCTTCAGACGAATAGTAGAAGAACATTCAACTACTATGTTTCTAGTCTTTTAAGTAACTCTTATTTTATAAATAATAATAGAGATCAGGAAGATATATTCCTGGATTTCTGTTGCATAATCAAGAAGTAGCTGGTAAAGAACCACAAATCTCAGCTGAATAACGTCTAATACAAATAAACAAGCAATAATGTTTAATTATTTTTACATTATTTGGGATATATTTATTCCTTTCAAGTTATCTGGGTTATCCATCTATATGTACCCACAAGTGTAAGACACTAAACGTCTTTTGCTTCATGCAAATATTGTGGTGCATTAAAACAGTATACAGCCCATTTGAAATAGAAAATTGATGTGCAGGTAGTTCTTTATATATATATATGTGCACACTACAAAATTACATGCTGTTAAGGCTTATTAAGTACCTTTTGTTTCATGTCCTGACGCATTAGGCCTGATCTAGAAATTCCACTGATGTTGCTCAAGACTAAGCATACCACGAGTTACATCACTGTTCACCTCGTGAGTGGATGGAAGGGAAATTTCTAGTGTTCCCACTCCACCACAAGCCAGTAGCCTACATGTAACAACTGTGCTTTTAGTGTTTATTTGCTAATGTTGTTTATGATAATAATGGGACAGTTCTTCACATGAAAAGAGGCTGGACTGCTGCAGTTAAAGATAATGTGACTCGGTATATCCTGATCAAGTGAGATCATAGTTTGATGGGTTTGGTTTGGATGGCGATGATTTAGGGTTTAGTAAGCATGACAACTTGGAAAGTTAATGTGTGGAAACATTCTGAATTCTGTTCGCTTGCGTAATCTTCCCATCTTTTTGAGCTGCTTAGGGAATACTGAATTTTCTAACAAGCAAGCAGTGCGTATCTTCCAGTAGGAAGTAGGAATGGGGAAAATGGTGGATTGTTAATCTGCCCATTTCTCCCTTTAAGAAGGAATTACACAGAGAAAAGGGGTAAGTGCAAAACCTGATTTTAGCCTAAATTAGACTAAACTCTGAGTGGAGTGAGCATTGCATTTATACCCAGAACAAGGGAAAGCCGAACAAAAGAGAAATGTAAGGACACTGCTGAGCCTTAGAGAACATTCAAGAACATTTTGTATGTAAGCTTTGTCACTTTTCTGTGTATCTGTATACCTTTGGGGATTTCTTAAAATATGTGATTCACTAGCAACCCCTATCTTACGTAAGTCTTGGGTTGATCTTCAAGAGCTCTGCCACCTGGAGTGATGAACTATTCTCTGCTTTTGTTCATGACGGACGTACAGGTTTAGCTTCCAGGTGCTCTATGTGTGTGTTGCTGAGGTGGGAGTGAGAGAGTGATTATTACTTTTTTAGCTGAACCTTGAAGCTTGTACTTCAAAATATATTCTCATTTTTTAAGGAATATAAATACACGATTCATTATCCTGAGTTACTAGAAGTTAGTGTTAAATAAACCAGATAAATTGTGACAAGCTCAGTGTTTGAAAATTGAGTTATCAGAGAGAAGAAGTTAGAAAATACTCCTAAATATTGAAGGGGAAGAAAGCAGACCAACCCAAGTAATACATACAAAACCAACCAAACACCAACAAAAACCACAATAGAAAAAATAGGCAACAGGCACAAATTCACTAGCCCAAATTTCTCTTCTGACATACATGCATGCAACTTCTGAGTGGATCCCTGCATTTCTAATTAAACGGGCTTCTGCGTATTCCTTTGCTGGAGGCATTTTTGTTTGATTAACAGAACAAAAGGTTAATCATATAAATTTGCCATCTCACAGCGTTCTGCAGCAGGAGAGGATAGGTAGCTCCTTGTTCTCCCTGCTCGGCTGCCAGTCGAGTTTGCGATGTGCAGTGCAACCACGGAGCTTTCCCCTCAGGTCCCCGTGACATACTTTTCTAGAGGTATTCTTGGTGGAGTGTGAATGCTCCTCGTGTTTGTGACTTCAGCTGTCCTAGTGGAAGTTTGTGGATCACGTAACGGATACGTGAGCTGTGCACGGGGTTGTCGTGTTTTCCCCTTCTCTGCAAGGGACTATAGCAGACATGCAAATCCCTGCCCCAGTAGGAAGGCGCTCTAATGGCTCCTACCCTAATGTGCATCTATGATTAAAACACAGAGCAATGGAGTTATTAATGAAATCATGGCGTACTTGGAAGCAGATGGATCAGAGTTTTTCTTAATACCACGTTAATAAGATCTTTTAAGATTCCTTATCTGAATTTACCTGGTAATTGTTAAGTTAGCAACTAGAATTCTCTTGGACAGACTGTTAGGATTTCCTTATCTCTTTGTTGTAAGGAATGGTTCACACTTGAAGTAACAGACTTTCATCTCTGCGAGTGACCTACATTTGCGGTTGCACTTGCAATAAAAAAGAAAAAAACCCCAACTTTGAACGGACACACGAAGAATATAAACCACAAAAGTCTCATTCTCCTACATGACTCGTTTTCGTTTCGGGGCTCTGAAATTCGCTGAGTCTTTCTGCACTTTTTGCTGATGGGGGTGGTGCAGCTTGAACTCCGGGGTGCGGGCGTCGCCTGGGAATCACAAACGCGCTGCGAGCTGCCCTGCTCCCTGGTGTCCCCAGCACAGACGATGTCTCTCACTTGATGGGGAGAGTCTGCATAAGCCAGTGACTTGTTGTTTGAGCTCTGTGAATAATTTTTCAGTTTCATTGCCATACTGAAAGGAAAATTAGTTGCTGGAGGTGAGACTGACAAGCCTTTTAAAAATGCTAGCTGTTTTGGTGAAACAAAAAAGAAAGTACTTGGATAAAACATTTGATCCCATGTGAAATTTTTGTGTATTTTCCGGGAATTCTTAAACATTCCCTAGAAATAAATTTTGAGTAGTTTCTCAGCAAAACGTCCTTTTCAGGTTCATGATTGACGTTCTTATAAAAAGATGCTTTAATATGTATTCAATTTTTTTTCCTAGTGGAAACAAACATTTCAAATTCAGCTTAAATGCAAAATCTGGCAACTGCCCTCTTCACACACAGTGTCTCCTGATTTAATAACTATTCTCAGACATCTACTCGGTCCGTAGGTATGTCTAGCAGAAGGTGATGTTGTGAAAGCTGTCTTTGCTTTTCAGCTGCTTTTGTCAAAAATATCGTAGAATCATGGAGGTTTAAATTCTGAATAGATTGTGTGCTGGGAGATTTTCAGGGGAGCTAGATGAATTTGGATGTGTTTTCTTAGGTTTTAGGAATATGTATATGAATCGATGACAACTAAATGAATTCCCTGTATTCAGAAATGGACAATCTCTGAATATATCCATTTAGATGGATTGTAAATTGTGGTTCCTGGTTTTTACCTTATCAATCCTTAACGTTTCACCTCTAACCACGTGGCCGTGTGGCCACTGCTGGTCCATTTCTGAATCACATATTTTTAGAAATGTATACCCAAAGGTATGCAGATGCACAGAAAAATGACAAAGCTTACACACAAAATGTTCTTGAATGTTCTCTAAGACTCAGCAGTGTCCCTGCATTTCTCTTTTGTTCGGCTTTCCCTTGTTCTGGGTATAAATGCAATGCTCACTCCACTCAGAGTTTAGTCTAATTTAGGCTAAAATCAGGTTTTGCACTTACCCCTTTTCTCTGTGTAATTCCTTCTTAAAGGGAGAAATGGGCAGATTAACAATCCTCCATTTTCCTCATTCCTACTGGGAGATAGGCTCCTCTACAGTTGCCTGTAATCAGATACCAAATGCCCGTTCATCTTATGTGAATCTAACACTGCAGGAGTGAACAATAATAAGGGTGCCCATAATAATTTATATTTTCTGCCTCTAAACTGACAGTGAATCCCCTCAAACACCACTTCTGTATATAACTGGAAGTGCTGCTCTCGGTGGTACGTAGGTTTTTGTGCGTCCTATGCGAACAGCGAGAGCGCTGATGGTGGATGTAAAGAAAGTGATTAAAACCAGCTTTGTGGACTTTCCTATCCCTCGCCACTCCTCTATATAGGGAGGATGCCCTGGGGATGATATCATGGGAATATGGAGATGTATGCAGGTAGCTTCTGTTTTATACACACTGGAGATGCGCAGAAATCCAGCAGCTGAGTGATTCAGAGCTGTCAAGTCTCATGCATTATGCACAGGACTCACTCAGTGAGTGCCTCTCACTCCTGCTCTGGAGAGGTGGTGCCGTGGCCTCTCCCAGCCCCAACCATGGGCATCCCGCACGGCTCGGGCATGGCTGAGGGACATGGCGGGGGCAAACCTTCCTAGCTCCATGTGCATGGCCCAGGCGGCTGAGTTTCATGGGGTGGATGAGAAAGAGTTGTGAGGTCTGAGAGTTGTGAGGTCCAAGAGTTGGCGAAGACCAGGGTTTGTCGGGCAAGCTGAATCTCCGCAAGGCAGGCGTAGGCTGTTTGATGTATTTGTTTAAATAAGTGATGATAAAGTAATTGCATTAGAATGTCATTAGTATACATAGCACTAAAGCTAATTTTATAATCTAGGTGTGAATTGTCACCTCTAAGTGGCACTTGGGCTGGTGTGTGTGGTGGGGATTTGTTCCCAGGACCGGGATGTGGCCGTGGGGCGATGCCGGGGCGCCAGCAA
>NW_009719029.1:0-210 GCF_000703405.1 Apaloderma vittatum | reverse complement strand
AGTGGAAATACCATGGGACAGGGAACTGGAAGGGGAAGGGGCCCAAGACAGTTGGTCACTATTCAAGGACCACTACTTCCAGGATCAGGATCAGTGCATCCCAACAGGTGGGAAATCCAAGAAGAAGAGACCTGCATGGTTAACCAAGGATCTGCTGTGCAGATCCAGGTGGAAGAGGCGGGTATATAAATCACCGAAGGAGGGGCTGGC
>NW_009719028.1:0-428 GCF_000703405.1 Apaloderma vittatum | reverse complement strand
TGTCACATGATGGCACTCAAAGTGATCTGCTTCATAACAATCCTCAGCACTGAGGTCACACTAACAGCCCTGTAGATCGCTGGATCCTCCCTCTGGACCGTCTTGTAGATGAGTGTCACATGCGTTGTAGAAAAATTAGAAAGGTTGCAGAGAACATCTGCCAGGGTAGTGTTCAGAGACTCTTTGGAGATGTGCAGGCTCCTGATCTTCTTTAGCATGGGTAAACAGAAGCTCAGGCACATAGAGTTGGAGTCAACACCTGCTTAAAGTGCAATGTTAGGGACAATGAAGCTTCTGCTGGTAGTGGGAAGAGAAGAAAACCTCCACAAAGTTCAGCTTGGAAGGTTCAGAGTGAAAGAGAAGAAAAGGGAATGTCAATGGAAGAGTAATATTTTGATGTGAGAGGTCTCCCAGTGAGATCCATGGAT
>NW_009719027.1:137740-137942 GCF_000703405.1 Apaloderma vittatum | reverse complement strand
TCTCTCCCTGCGGGGAAGACGCTTGGCTTTCCCCTCGGTCCTGGCTTTTCCCTTTGATTCCCTCGCCCGCCGCCCTCTCGCTGCTCAGTCCCTCTCCTCTGGGCTCAGAAACTGTTGCAGCCAAGCGTGTGGCCCCCGGGCATGTTCCCCCGGTGCCTGTGACCGCAGCTGGGCAGCACCGGGCCCAGAGGAGGCCCCTGAG
>NW_009719027.1:73645-137693 GCF_000703405.1 Apaloderma vittatum | reverse complement strand
GTGTGTGTACATGTGTATGTGTGTGTGTGTGCTTCTCACAGAGCCGCTGCCGCTGATGAAATGACGTGAGGTGTAATCACAGCGGTTTCGGAAGCAACGGGGTTTAAGTGTGTCTTTTTTTTTTTTTTTTTCTTTTCTTTTTTTTCCCCTTCCCGAAATCCACAAGTGAGCCCCTCTCTGGGACTGTGGCAATCTCCACAGTTAGCAGGAACTTTAATTAATTCGTGAATCAGGGTTTATTAATTGCCTTTTTCTTTCCTCTGTGTGAACAGCTCTTTATAACCCAGAGCTGAGTTCGCAAAGGAAAGCAACAAGAGTTTCTGTGAAATTATATGCAGAGGATTCATGGCCCCTCCTGTTAAACATGTGGCTTATATTGTGTTACCTAGTGTGTAGAGAATTTCTGTCAAAGCATATTGCACGCCATCATACTCCCCCCTTAATCATTTTCTGCTGGGTTGTCTCATATATGCTCTCAGTGCCTCTCTCTGCTTGTGCTCTAATGAAAACCAACACATTCTCTCTTAACCTGAATACTGAAACCTGAATACTGCCCAGTCTGGCAAAGGTACTTGGACAATTCTCAAAAGCATTAAGTTTTGTAGGAAAATCTCTAATACAGTCTTGTAAGATAGGCCTTTTCTCGGAATGTCTATAAAAGTCTGTCTTCTGATGCCTTTTTAAGGACTCAAGAGTATCTCAATGTATTTTCTTCCTTAGGGTGCAGTAATGGTACTGTCTCTCCCTGGTTTTATACACTGGAATTAAAAAGAGGCTGCGAAATAGATTACAAGGTTTTTTTTCCTCAGACTAAGTAGTACAGAACTCTAGAAATAGTTCTGTTGCTTTTTGTGCGAGTCCTTGTGATGCTCGACAGCATGCACTGTGAGAAAACATGTCAGAATCTCATCCCAAAAAACTCAGGAAAAAACCTTCATGCCTTCCCATCTGTGCGAATAAGAGCTCCATTTTTTCCCCTAACATCTTAGAAACAGATTGTGTAGGCCTACTTGCAGCTAAACATTACCATTTATAGTGAATATGGTGAGCTGCTCTGGTATATTTTCTGACGCTGGTTACAGAAATACCAAGAGTTAAAACATTTCTTGATGTTTTATTTCCTTTTTTTTTTCTAGACAAAACATCAGCGTGCTGAGCTCAGTTATCTAGTTGACAGACCCCGACGAGTAAACAGGTATGAGCTCCTTAGCTTTGTTTCCTTAATGGGTGCTCTAGCAAGTCTGAACTGGGTGAAGAAATGTATTTATTGCCCATGTAAAGTAGTAGTAAAGCAATGGCAAATCGAATGTATGTAAATGTATTAACTAAAACACTGTTGGCTAAATGAGTTTGAGTTCCAAATTTTCTGAACTCGCTTCAAAAATCAACTGAAAAAGAACAGAATCTCATTTTGTATTACTCTAAAATGTGCTTTAAATACATATGAACGCTTCTGTAGGGTTTTCCACAAAGCATTGGTAATTCCGAGTTAGAATCTGGCTATCCAGCCTAAGTAAATGCTACCAAATTATTTATACAAATTACATGAAAACCAAATGAAGTAATAATGCTTACTGTCCGTTCCAGCTAGACTACCAAGGTCTGAAAATGCCACTTTTGTTTAGGGTGGACAGAGCACCTCTGCAGAAGCAGTGTAGCAGGCAAGAGCGGATGAATGCAGCACCGTGTTTGACCATGTGATGGCAGAAGAATGTTTTATGAGTTCCTCTTTCATGTTTATTCTAATGTAAAGATGTTTCTGTGTCTAGTTCTGCATTCCAGGAAGCAGACATAGTAAGCTCTAAGGACAGTGGTCATGGAGACAGTGAGCAAGGAGACAGTGATCATGATGCCACTAATCGAGGTCAATCCTCTGGTAAGTCTGATAAGAGAATGGAAATAGTAGATCTTTAAGTAGGGAGACTACAAAGAACAGTTACTTATAGGAATATAGTACAGGAGTGGCATAAATATTGTATCAGAAGCTGGGGTTAAGTCATTTTGCTGCTACAGTTACTGGAGCAAAGAGACAATTTTGAACCCCTTTCATTCACAGGGCAGAGTTTATTTTATTAATTTGGTTGGGGAGGGGTTGGTACGTTATTCTGTAGCATTTGCTGTAGCAAGACTTCCTGCACGTTAAACCAAAGTTGTTGCTACATTTTATAGCGCATTTCCTTCAATGGCAGATTCGCAGAATTTCAAAGCGTTAGCAATTTTGTTCAGCAAGCACTTCAGCTGGCATGGCAGCGTGAAGTGCAGAGGGAGTTCCCAAGGGAAAGAATGAACCCAGTGATTGAATGACAGCCAGACTGTGCAGTTTTTTTGCTGGGGATCAGTGGAGACACATTGGGTGCTCTGAATGTGTAATACCTTGGCGTTTTCTGAGGATTATTTTTTAATTCCAATGGAGGCACCATATAGTACAAGTGATCTCCATGTTAATAAGACTAAAGTGTTCTTCAGTACATTTCTTTCAGTCCTGACAAAGGAATGAAATGCTTTAAAAGACCGTGATTTGAATCAACTAGAAAATATATACATTGCAGTGTAATTCCCATGTGTATGGCTTGCTGTCTTTGCTCTCATCCTGTCAGTTTTCTTCTGAAAGGGGCATTTGTTCAGAGCCTATGCATTAGAATTCACTCTCACCCTCACACTGCATTTTAGCCACAAATGCTTGTGCTTTCTTCCCTGCCACAGACTCCAAAAGGTCTGGTATGTCTTGATT
Organism: Apaloderma vittatum; assembly: GCF_000703405.1. Classification (NCBI taxonomy): domain Eukaryota; kingdom Metazoa; phylum Chordata; class Aves; order Trogoniformes; family Trogonidae; genus Apaloderma; species Apaloderma vittatum. The sequence continues at coordinate 134,962 of NW_009719027.1, read as the reverse complement.
CAATACAACGGGTACTTTACCCTCGTTTCCTCTGTGCTCTATCGTGTCTAAGGATTCGCTGCAAGCGTGCCATACAAAATACTGCCCAAGTCACTTCAGTCCATTTTTTGCCCCCAACCCCAGGACAAGGGACTCAGTACTGTCATAGCAGTGCTGCCTCACCCGTGCACTCTGTTAATGTCCCCTATTTTTCTTGCTGCTATAGTCACTGTGCCCTTAACGATGGGAAACCCAGGCACCAGGGAAGAGGAGCCTGCTACAGGGCCCCTTTATATTGCTGTAAGTCATTAATATGCAGACCTAATGAGACTTGAGAAGAGCCAAGAGTCTCCGGAGCTCCCCGCTTCTTGCAGGGCTTCATGCTAAGTGAACAGAGTGTCTATTTTGTGTCTGGGAACCTGACAACAAACCAGGTCTTGCCAGAAGTTTACATCTGAACACAGAGCCTCTTTCATTTTTGGCCTATATATGGCGTATGATTTATTGTTGTTTTAAAAAGCCATGTATTTAGCCTCTCCCCACCCTTTCTTTCACACTGTTTCTGATGCAGCAATCAGTGCTACCGAGTTATAAAAAGCTCCCTCTCCTTCTGCCCTCTCTGCATTCTTTTTTTTTTTTCTCTTTTACGCATTTTACTGCAGCAGTCATCTCAGTGAACATTTCAATCAGCTTAGTCCCTCAACATAATGAACCATAATAACGAAACAGGAGAGAAAAGAATAAACATCTGCAGAAGGGGCTGGATTTGACTGATGGTGGGAATATAATCACATAGTTGCACATCAACCAAAAAGCTATTTTCTTTTAGATGCGTTCAGTGCTGTTATTGTTGTGCCGTTGTTCTTTATTCTTTCTCTCTGTTTTAAAAGTAGTCCATCTCAGATATGAACACTGGAACTACTGTCACACTTGGCATTAGTCCTGAGCTGGAAAAATTCTTCATTTTCATAATTTCTATTTTATCACACTAGAGGGAAAAAAGATTCTATACCTTCAAAATAATTTCAAATTACTTAAGAATCTGATGTGATTTATGAACTTGTGTGCCTTCAATAGTGATTACATGTGAGGTAATAAAAGCTGGCAAGTAGCTTTGGTCTACTCACAACAGTTTGAACTAAAACCTCAAATACACAGAATTTAGATTTTAATGTAATCATGCCATGATTTGAGAATAATTTGGATGCACACTTTTAAAAATGCTAGTTCCAAATAGATATTTAAATACAAATCTCCGTAGAAACTGATTAATCTTCTGCATATATACAATACAGTTTTCCTGTAAATTCTGGACTGAATCCTGCTGTTGTGATGCAAAGAATGTGCCCCTTGACCTCAGTGCTGACAAGATATTTTGGTATAAAAACTTCACTCTTGCTTGTGGAGATGAAATTTATGGAACAAAAAGGAGCATAAATCTTGTTTGATCTTGAATGGCTAGAGGGAATATCTGAGGGAATGCCTTCTTGGTTTTTCAGTCAGTCTGATGCTCTATAATCAATTATTTCTAAATTATTGAAGGAAAATACACTGGTTGATAACCTGGCACAAGTTTGGTTTGGTTTTTTTCAAGACGTTACCTGGTACCATGCAGCATTATATTTGTTTTCAAAAGCATTGCATTCGCATCCAAATATATTTAGTAGAGAATTCACACAGACAAATAAAACTCCCTACCAGTTTTAGTCAGCAGAATGTTCTGCTCACAAAAAGTCTTTTTACTGTTCTGTACGACTTCTGTTACTGTCCCCAGTGAACAGTCCAGTGGCATACAAGTAGCTATTCTATAGTAATCCATTGCTAGCCAAGCTGACTGTACAAAGTCGTGGTCAGTTATTAATTGGGAAGGAAAACATGCAGGATGAAAATCCATCACCGTGTCATAGTTTTATCCTGCACAATTATTTAGGGAAAGTTCTGAACTTAGCCGTTCCATGTATCACAAAATATTTTATTATGTTTTGAAATGCAATTCTTGTTCACCTTTTCACAAAATATATTTTCTTATTAGTGATTTAATCACAGTTTCAAATATGCTGGAATGTATATAAGGGATTCATATTGTTCCCATTAAAGTACTGCCTGAATACCTCATAATTATCCACATTCTTATCTACCTTAACATCCACCAAGTACAAAATTACTGTCATCCGCATTTAGCGGGGAATGGCAAATAGTGGGATACTCAAGAGCCTAGTTTTCTTGGATTGAGCAGTCATTTCATTGACTGGGATAGGAATCTGAGCTTTTAGGAAAACGATTTTCCAAAGGTGAAGAAGTGCAACAAGTTTTTGGCAAACAGAGGAGGGGTTTCTCAAATCCCAACAGTATGTTCTAATTACTTGTGTCTTCTTTGTCTGAAAATTGTTGAGAGAAAAGCTGCTTTTTGTTGTAGAACAACTGCAACTAATACAACACTACTACCTATTTTTAACACACTGTATTTCAATCATGTTCTGTAGGAGTAATTTCCAAGTATGAGGTTAGTTTATTTCCCATGGTTGATTAAATTCTTGGCCTCCCTTGTGAAATTGCCGACTTGAGTGCCAATTAATACTCTGCATGTGTGTATGTTTAAATTGTATGATTAGACACCTGTCCTGTAAGATTTGGACTCATGCCATCGACTTATTTCATATGGTTGCTCACTAGCTACTCAGCTTTCTCAAGCTGAACATGCAGAGTTCTTCACAATGTTACCTTTTTTCCACTTTTTTTTCACTGAATTGGCATGGCCTCTCAGATGCAATTCAGGAAGGAATAACCAAGATGTGAAGCTAAGGAAATGTATCATATATACTATAAAATGCTTTTTCCATAATCTCCTCTGTGAGGTACTGGACAGGATGTATTGGTGACTGGCTGAGATATAAAATTAGGTTTCTATTAGTGGACTTAATTATTAAGGAAATAGGTAGGGGTCTACAACAAAGACACAAGGTGAAACATTGCCTCACACCTTTTCGGTAAAGGCTAGGTAAACCCCAAGAAGGTTAGTATGCATTATTGCAGAAAAGCTATGATATTTCAGTGTTCATAAGGAGAAGAATTCGAGAAGTCAGAAGAACAATTTTAGTCATATAAGGACAGAGAAATCGAGTATTCCTTCTGAGCCTATGCAGAGTGACAGCTAAATCCTGTTTTGAAGATCACTTGGGCTAAGAGTCTATCTTGGATAAAGTGAGAGTGAACATGAAAATGGCTTAGAAAAGCGCTTTGACTCAAGCTGAGGGAGCTTTCTTTTTCTTTTTTTCTCTTCTTTCCTTGGGCTGTATGCTTAATAATAATGCTCACATCTCAATGGTCCAGCTAGGGCTTTGAAGCTGAGATTTGGAAGAGCTGAATATTGAAGATGTTTGAGTCTTTATTCATGTTCTCATGCAGATGAAGTCAGTTTTATCCAAGGGAGCACACCAATTACCAAGAAAGAATGATAACAACTCTGTTTCGTAAAGTCTAATTCTTCGGAAGGTAGAGTCTTATACAGAGGAGGTTAACGCCATTATCCTTATTTACTGACACAAAACACATATCACAGGGAAAAAAGAAACTTGCTCAAGGATAATCTATCCAAATGGATAGTTCTTCTGGTAATGGATCTCTGAAAACAAGGCCTGATTCCCTATGTCACACTTATCTCGCATCTAACTAGCTTTGGAAAGAAAAACTACCACAGAAGAAATAGAAAATTCCATTTAATTCCAAGTAAAATCCTTTTACTTATATAAAAATGACACATGTTGGGGAAAATAAAACCCCTCAGCTCTTAAAAACAATACTACAGAAATACTTTGTCAACATTTAATTTGTGGTTTTGCTTTTTATTACATCATTTACTCAGTAATAGATATGAACATGTTCACTCATTGCTCTAAAGGCTTGGTATATGGCTCTTCTTCCTTAATTAAATTAAGAAAGAATACATTATTTAAAAATGGTTTTAGGCCTTATTTTTTCCTTTGATCTAAACTGTCTTTCAAACCAATTAGAATTTATGCACACAGAAATTTTGTTTTTCTCCTTTTGAAATATGGAAAGGAAGCAAATTGGGAATATGCTTCAGAAGTGCAACACTACCAAATATATGATTCAAAGCACCTGAGTTCAGGAAATACCAGATGCAGACACCAAACTTTAATATATTAATATTAAACTTTAATATTAATTCCTTTCCTAGTTTTTGGGTTGCTTTGAGGGAGGGTCAGGAGGTTGTTTCTCTTCCAAATCTGCAAAGTTAAGATTGTGTGAGAGCTTATACTGCCCACTAGCCTATCTAGTGAGAAGACTTGAACAAATAGGAATGAGCTAGGGGCTCTTGCCATGAGCTTTTTTATGTAGGGTCTGTTTGGAATAGTGAAATGCTTGTCATTTTTCAGCACTTCAGTGCGCTATGCTGTCTATTCGTATCCACAGAGGACACTTGAAATTCATAATTCAGAGTCATCTTGAAGATCTCAGCTTATCTGCATGCAAGGTCTAATACGATAACTAAATGAAAAATACAAAGCATTTTTCTTTATTGAGGATTTGCAATTATGATGGATAGTTTAGTTCTGAAGGATCATATATATATAACCAGATTTATGAGGGAGATGAGATGGAAGTGTTATACTGCTGAACGTTTCTTTTTGTTATAAATCAAGAACGTGATTCTTGGTGTATGAAGGAGTTCTGTGCTGAATGTCTTACTTTATTTACCATGATATATCCTTCCTTCTTGGAAAATAGCAAGTAGCCTTTCCCCTCCCTGTTTTTAATGTTTTTCAATCAGAAGCAGAGAATTCTATACCATGACCCACAGGATAAAGGTGGAAAAAGGACAGCGAGCGTTCCTATCCTGTTCAGTGTAAATACACATACGTGTCCAGGGATTTCAAAATCAGACTGCTAATTTGAATTTATTTTCTGTCAAAATACTAAACCCAAGAGCTTGGTTCTGTACCCATTAAACTCCTGGGGAATATTGTTGTGACTTGATTCAAGTAGGAACAATACCCAGCAATACTCTCCAAACACTTCATTGCCATCCTAAACAGAATTTACATTCTAGCTGTGTATATTGAAATGTAGATGTATATGTATACATATATTTTTATTTTACACATTCTCATCTTCAAGGGCAGAAAAGTTTGTCATGGAAACTTACATTATATACCCCTACATTCATTACTTTGTTTATTCAAAATCCTGATTTATAGTGTCTGTAACATCCCTTTTATAATAAGCTGTTACATAATACTACTCAGTGCACTGCAGTAGACAAAGAGTATTCAAAAGGGAACTAAAAAAATATTTAGATAGAGACATTTTGCAGTTTAGCAGCTGATGTGAAAAAAAGTAGTAAAATGGAGGGTAATTTTCCAGGGGAAATAAAAATCCATAAAGAGGAATAAAGGGTCTATCTTTGAATATATATCTTTAAACCAAAATCATTGCAATATCTCCCTCCCCAATGACTGAGGAATATAACATAACATAACATAACATAACATAACATAACATAACATAACATAACATAACATAACATAACATAACATAACATAACATAGTATTTATCCATAAGTTTTTCTTTCTCCTGGTATCTTTCAAGAAATGTTGAATGAATAAGGTCACTGATACACTGTTAGTATGATGTAACTGTAAGCATTTTCCTATTAAATGTAGAGTGGTTTAGATGCAACTTTCCTAGGAGGTCTGAAAATTGAAATAACAGTTTTGTGCTAATTGTCACTTTAATTTTCTGAATGACAAAAAGGATAGACTCATAAAATATGCCTTTTCTTGCATAAGAGATGTTTTTGTGCAAACATTTCAAGGCATAAGAAACATACGCACCCAGAGTTTATAGAGATTTTTATATATTAATTTCTTTCTGGGAAGCCTGCATCGAAATCTTCCTTTTCACTCTTTGATAGCTACTGCCACTACAGAATTTAGAACTACAAAATTTGTACGCCTTGCCTGATGATCTTCCTCTGTTTCTTTAATCATATCTGCAGTTCACATTTGCATTCTTCAACAGTTCACTGATCAGTAATTTATTTTCAGACTTCTGCATGCCAATTATCAGTGTGAGATTCTAAGAGAAACTGGACCTAGCATTGTATATTACTTAATTTAAAATTTAGAAGTCATTATAAAGTGAGATTAGTCTGAGATAAAAAGCTTTTTTTTCATTCTTCTTATTTTTCTGTCTATGACTGCCTTTAGTACTCGAGCACTTGTTGATAGTTCAGAAAGATTCGTGCTTGCTAAAGAGATTTTTTTTTGTAGTGCTAAATATCACATAAATATTACTAATATAGGTCAAATTATGTTTCAAAACAGTGATAGAATTCTTAATACTAATCCTCATGTTAGAGATCAAGCTAATCCAGTTCTTTATGATGCTGGCTGGTGAAAGAGCTACATTTCATGATCTTATTACAGCTGTTCAAAATTTTTTCCTATTCCTTTTGCATGTAGTGTCATTTTTTTGTAATTCTAATGCAATGCTTGTAAATGCAGTGTTTATAACAGATTTAGTTCAATTTTGACATACCCCTATTCTAAGACACTCAGTTCTCTTTATAAATACAAGGAAAAGATATTTCTCTATGGTTTCTGCTTTTCTGTACAATGTTGAACATCATCTTGGAGATGCTGGTATTTGTTTTGCTCTGTCTGTGACTTCATACATCATTCCTCTCAAAACAAGCATAAACCAACAACTTAGTGACTCACGGTCAGGAAATATCCTTATGGAAGGCTGATCTGAAGGTAGTCAATAGAAGCATAGCTTGTCATTTGAAATCTTAATAGCATTAAAGGATTTGTAAGCAAACAGTTCCGTGTTGGCAGGGATGAGTGTTTACTTATATAGGGGAAGCATTAACAATTTTGTCAATAGTATCCACAGCCTTGTCACATTGGGCTATGTCTACCTTTGTATCGCTAATTGCAGTAATTTATTATGGGATTCTGCCCCATTATGTGGATGACTTGAAGATAGTAAGGACCATGGCAGTGGCAATGAAAACTGTATTTGAAAGACTGTTGTAACAATTGATTAAGTAAGCCATCCTGATCACCTCACAGCTGGATTCCTACTTTGTAAGATCTATCAATAGGCTCTAGCTGTATACCAATGTACGGGCAGATAGTTCCTTTATAAGACTCATTTATATTTCATCTTCATAAATGAAATCTGTGATTCTGCAATCTGGACATTTCATCTCTTTGATCAGAGATATATTTATGCAGAAACAATTCCTTCGTGCTCTTAAACAAGTACTTTCAACTGGCAAACTACAGACATCGACCTACTACTGGAATTGAACCATATTTGAATGGGTTCTGAACAGTGATATCTACAAGTGATTTTATGAGACAGAACCACCAATACCCCACTTGTGATATTTTTGTGTGTATGACATTCTGGAATTTAGTTATGCTTTTTAAATGATGTCTTTGACTTCTGAAGACTGGACAATCAGATTTATTTATTTATTTATTTTACGAGATTAAAGTAGTGGAAGAAATTCTTAGAAGTCTTAGAAATTCTCTGTCCAGTTCTCTCTTTTCTCAGCATAATCTTTCTTGTCTGTCAGCAGCCATTCATGATGCTGAAGCTTATACCTATAGTTTCTTTTTCTCTCATGGCTGTAGGCATGGATCTCTTCTCCAATTGCACGGAGGAATGTAAAGCACTGGGCCACTCGGATCGGTGCTGGATGCCTTCCTTTGTCCCATCCGATGGACGCCAAGCTGCAGATTACCGCAGCAATCTCCATGTACCTGGCATGGACTCCGTTCCAGACACTGAAGTGTTTGAAACACCAGAAGCCCAGCCGGGGGCAGAAAGGTCCTTCTCCACCTTCGGCAAAGAGAAGGCCCTTCACAACACTCTGGAGAGGAAGGAGTTGGATGGACTGCTGTCTAATACACGAGCGCCTTACAAACCACCATATTTGAGTAAGTACTATTCCAAAAGCTTCATGAAAGCGTTCCCTTTGCGGGAATAAAAATCAGCTCTTTCTGCTATTCAGAGTAGGAATAATACAGACATAATTTCAGGAGCAGTGGGGAAAAATGGCTTCTCTTGGATTCAGGCATCACTGAAGAAGGCATTGTTCAATGCTTTCTAAAAAAGACAAAACCTGAATTGTTTTAATGTGACAGGACTGTCAACAACTAAAGTATCATCTGGTATTAGCAGGGGAGTTGCTCAATTTTGTTTTGTGATGCTGGATTGTTTTCAAAGTTTTCTTGGATAGATGGTTTAAACATTGTCATTGCCAGGCTAACATTTTTTAAAAATAAAGTTGAGAGCACTGCCCTAGGAGCTTCTTTTTAAGATTGAGCAGTATCTTGTGAACAAACAGTATGTGTATTGTTTTGAAGTAATTATTTAAATAGTTAGCATTAAGAGTCTGGAAGGAAGAAGACAAAACTCTTTGCCTTCGGTCTGATCCTCTTTCAGCCTATGAGGACTGACATTCATCAGTGAGCCTTCGTGCCTTCTGTCTTGTTCCAAAATCTTGCCCCTTTCGCTAATCAACTTCTGACTGCGGTTGGGTGGCATTAAAGAGTGTGATAGATCTCAAGACCTTCATAATTCCTCTTGGAGTCTGAGCCAGTTTTAGAACCCTTGAGTAATACTCTGATCTAATATGTCTTTTCATTCTGTAATCTCCTTAACTTCAAGAGTTTATGATGTTCATCTCATCCAAATAAGCCAAAGACACTAACACTGCAAAACCAACCCTTTTAAAGCAACCAAAGTCTTTTAGAGGTAAAATCCCAAGAATCTCAGTGAATAGTATTAACAAATTTATTTTTATAAAGCATTTAGTTGTTCTGAAGATGCTACACTGGCAGTTCTGGCATGTGAAGATCTTTGCTATAGATCATTCTCAGCCCAAACAGCTCAGTTCTCCCTTCTTAATTAGCCGTCCAGTTATTTCAGTCCCTCAGATCTTTTTACTGCTTCACTCTTTAGATTTGCTTTACTGAAAGCTCCTAAATTTGGATAGCAATTTTGATATGTGAAAACCATTCCTAAAAAACCTGTCCTCAGACAATCAGCTTCTTTTGTGTAAGCTAAAATGTCAGGTGTCAGTCGTCCGGTCTTACTCTAAAGACTGATGCGATATTTCACTTCGCTACGAATTAACGACTCATGATTATCTTTCTCTAACTGGTCTTCCATCATTTACCTCGAAGAAACATTCTTTAGCACTAAGCTGTAATCTAGCAGTACTAATTTCATCTCTGTCTCTTCAGGTAAAGATTCTGAGTTTTGCAGCACTAATGGTCTAATGATCAGCATGTTCCAATGCGAAATGCACGTAACAATGATGATTGTATCTGGTGACACCATGATGGTTGTTTTCTTCTAGGCCTGGGCATCTTATTTCAAATAACAATGAAATATTTGCTTAAAAGATACTTTAGAGATTTTAAATTTTGGTCAGCTAACATAAGTACTATTGTTGAACAATATGTTTACATATAGACATTGGTCTACACTTTACACTTTTCTGGTATAAGGGCATAAAAAATTGGAGGTAAAATGTCAGAAATAAGTGATTTAAATATATGAGTAGTATTATGTAATCCACACTTGAGAATCCAAATTTAATTTTGCTATTTTTCTTTGAACCTCAAAGGTAAAACTGCTACAAAACAAGAGTAATACTTCCCTGTTTTTTTCCTTTACTTAATATTTTCTTTAGTAAAATGTTAGATTTTAATGGTATAGCAAATAACAGGAGAAAAGAAACTGAGCATAACAGTTGTAGCATTGAGCAAATAATTCATTAATAATGTATTTGATGAATAAGGCAAGAGGAATCCATAAGAGGAAGCTGAGTCAGGAAGGAACTTTAGTTGAGCCACTAGGTAATTGCAATTGTTTTAAAATTGAAGTTAATTTCTTAACAAAAAAGATCATGTCCAAATCAGCTTGTCAGTAGTTTCAGCATGTATGAAAAAGGCCATTGGAAAAATCAGTAGCAAAAAAGAAAAAGAATATTGCAGAACACAAATATTATTTGAACTAAAAAGATGTCTTAAACATATTCTTAAACAAAATTATCAGAAAAGAGCAGAAATTCTATCAGGTAAACTTTGGGATAGTAAAACACTGTGAGCAGGTTCATCTTTAACTAGAACACGAGATAAGAGGGACTTCTTAGAGCAAATAGCCAAAGGCATGCCAACAGTTTTTGAAGATGTCAAGTGCAGTAAGCCACAAGCAAATTGGTGGGTTTCTTGAGCTGCAGTTAGCAAGGACAAGGACGTTGCAGAGATTCTAAACTGTTGCTTTGCATTTGTATTTACCAGAGGAGGGATGGAGAAAGAAAAGCACATTTAGGAAGCCACCCTTCCTAGGTAACCATTTCAAATAAATGTGCTCATCTAAGAAAGATGGGGATAATCTTTTTGCTTGGGCCTGCTGCGATAGGACAAGGGGTCATGGTTTTAAACTAAAAGCGGGTAGATTTAGACAAGATGTAAGGAAGAATTTTTTTATGATGAGAGTGGTAAAACACTAAAACAGGTTGCCTGGGGAGGTGGTAGATGCGCCATTCCTGGAGACATTCAAGGTCAGGTCGGACAGGGCTCTGAGCAACCAGATCTAGGTAAAGATGTTCCCTGCTCAGTGCGGGGGGGTTGGACTAGATGACCTTTAAAGGTGCCTTCCCACCCAAAGCATTCTATGAGTCATGGAAGAGGATGTTGTGGAAAAATTTACTAAAATAAATAGGAAGTCCGTGGATTACATGTTTCTTTGATTTTCAGTTTCTAACGAAAGCTTGTAACCAAAGAATGTCAGAAGTTGTATTTATCATTAAAAAGGGAATAGAAAATCTTTTCAATTAGAGACCAGTGAGAAGCCTTAGCATGGGACATAAAATTGTAACTCGGGGGGTTTAAGAACAAGGTAGCTGGCATCTGTCCAGGAAAACTGCACAGAAAGGTTGTCGATATGTAGGAATTTTAGAGTGGGTAAGAATTAATCAATATAGTGTATTCGAACTGTCAAAAAAACCCTTTAGCATAGCTTTCTGTGTAGTAGAAGAAGCAACTCAAGTAAGCAAGTGCTGTCACAGGGCAAAGCATTACCAGACTCTCTGTACCTGAGAGAAAAAAATCATAACAATAATAAATGGAACATGTTAGCAGAAGCAGTTCCCCAAGTGTCTATGCGGAGATCCATGGAGTTAAAAAATTATCTAGGAACGGAAATGAGAAAAAAGGGGCGATATTTGCAGATGACATAAAATGGTTTAGGTCAATCAAGTCTCTAATAGACTACAATATGCTCACACTGTGCGGTGAAGCATGGTCTGGAAACCCCAGTCTGCTTCTGCCCTAGCTCGCTCTGGAATTGAAAGAATTGCAGAGCAGTGTCAAGACGGTGGAATAGTGGAGCGAACTTACTTGCTTGAGCTGTGCCATTAGCGTGACAGCTAGAAATGTAAACTGGTAGTAGCTCTTTGTGGAGCTTTCAGTGTGCCATATGAGTGTATCTCCTCCAGTTTGTGTCTGCTTGGTGATACCTGCTCTGTGTTCCGATGGGTATAGTCAGTGCAGAACCTTAGAAAAGATAAATGAAGAAGGCAATGTGTGGATATGTGCTATCATGAGAAATTTGAGCTGCTCTTAAGAAAAAGGGCCATGGAATAATTCTCTGCAAAGTTTCCCTCCTAATGTACAAAGCCAGCAGAAGGAACTAAAGTGCAAGGTTGTAAAAAGAAATTGAATTGAAAATACTGCAAAGAAGCATTTCAAAGCATAGCATTACGTTGCTCTAGCCATTCCACAGAAATACATAGCATAATGGCAAAAATACTGAAAACATTTAAATGCAAAGTCATATCAGAAGCTTAGTACCTAGTACTAATTAATTTAGGCAAGCTGTGGTAGGCATGTGAAGTAAACAGGGACATGGAAACAGAAGGTGAGCTGGGCGCTTTCATTTGCCATTCTCAGGAAAAAGAGAGCAGCAAGGAAGCAAAAACAACTGAAGGGCAACCAGGTCATGAACTGATAAGATCATATACATTTGATAAAATGATACACATTTGACACAAATAATATAGAAATCTGTTGAACTTCTGATTTTGGGGTATGATTGAAACCAAAGGCTTAGTAGTGGATATTTGAGTGTTTGCTTTGTTGTTAGAGGTTTAAGTCGTTGCATGGATAAATGAAAACAGCAGCAAATATATTACAAATTCTATTGTAGAAAAAGAGAGAAATCCTCATACTCAATAGGGTTTCTTTATGTCCCATTACCAAATTTTCACTTTACTGGTCTAAGTCATTAGACTTATTCATACACCAATTTCCACAGAAACATACATATTCTGTATACTATTCTGAGCAGAATACACCAAAAATAGGTCTCTCTGTACTCAAATAATGTATTTTGAAGAATATATTTTTTACACATTTTAAGTATTTATTTTGAGTAAAAGTTATGAAATTATTATGGGGTCAAAAAATTGTAGGGTTTTTGATAACGGTTTTCTCATAGAGTGAGTCCAGGATTCTTCTACCTTGGATATTCTACTTACTGCATAGTTTACACTTACTTCTTCTCATTAACCCATGTGAGTTGAACATGGTCTTTGTGCAAACATTTAAGGAATTTTCATAATGACTTGAATGTTCATTAGAAATGGTAGAGATTCTGATCTTGACTGGAGAAAATAAGTGAAATAATACTAGTGAGGAAAATAAAATACAGCTTTTGAACAATTCCTATCTGTTTGAAATAGATTCTAACAGTTTCTATTTAATTTTTCATTCAGTGGTGGTTATATTAGCCATTATTTTGATAACTATTTTTACTGTAATGACTAAAAAAGCCTAATCTAAGATTCAAAGTCTGTTGTACCACATTCTGTAGGATATCTAGCTGAGAATATCTTCACAATGAATACCTGATCAGTCTGATTCTGATCTGTTTCTAATACTTTTGACCAAGTGGTGAGATGGTAATAGCACTGTTACCTCTATCTCTATAGAGTTTTGGTCTATAATTGATGATAAGAAGTAGCTTTTCTTTTATTTTTTTTCTGTAATTGTGGATCATTCTAGATGTGCACTTCCTTTATAACACTTTAGCACTTTCCTCAAGTTATGTACTGGCATTAGGGAGAAAATATTTTTTCTTAAGAGGCTAAGATTTTTTTCTATGTATGAAAACAATCAAATATTGCAATAATACATTAACTCTCTATGTAGAAATGCTTATTATGCTCTAAAAATGCTTTGACAAAGCTTAATCTACTTTAGAAGCTCGTTAAAATAAACTACATAAAGACACAATTTACTTCACGGAGTGACAGTGTTTATACAAGGAGACATTTTGGAATAATAATTGTGTTCCCCTAATTAGCTCTGCAGTATTTTCTGCATACGCGCAAGCATCTTCATCTTCATAAAGTGAAAGGATTTGCAGGAGATTTGTTTGTGTCATCCAAAAAAGTTAAAAGTTAAGCTTGTCCTCATTCTGTGCCTCTGTTTCTGAGCCTGGAGAGCCGCTGCCTCACCTTGCAGTAGAGCTACAGGGAAGGTCTGTGAACTATCAAGGAGATGAGGTTCTTGCTCTACTGAATTATTTTGTCACCTGCTCAACTTGACCTATCCAAGTCAAGTTGCTTTACCAATAAAATGAAAAAGCTTTCAAAAGTCTTTGCTCAGTTAAATGTTTAGGAATTGAACCATCAATTTATTACAAATAACCTAGCAAAGAGCTATCACAAAGAATGGTTTGTCTTACAGTCATTATTCATCTCCCTGAAATAGATTAGAACAAATAACCTAGAGGAGAAAAGCGTTCATGCCTTTACACCAGGACAATCGTTTGATTATTTTTCAAAGGAATAAAAAAAGTGAATGGAAATATTTTGGGGGTATTTTGATCTAGATAAGATTATAAAGTCCTGTTTCTCTATGGCAGGATATGTACCGCAACATTTTCTGTTGATCTTTAGCATAAATATATGAAAAGATGTAGTAAGCAAGAAGTCTTCAGTTTTTTGGAAAAGGTTCCCAAAAAAACCTCCAAAACCAGAAGAAAATTACATTTTTAATGGTTAACGTGATGGAAGAAGAAGTTTCTTTTTTTTTTTAGTTGCGTCTCATTATTGAAAATTATTTATGTAGTTTTATCACAGCTGTGATAGACATTATAGCACTACATTTGCATAAACATAAATAACAGCTATTTTGAATGGGACACTTGATTAACTTTTAAAATCTAGGCCTGTATGCAGTATTGCTTTTAAAATTAGCCTACTTGATTTCTAATACAAATCAGGTAAACCTGTGAGATGTCTGATCCTTTCATTAATCATTTTTAACTCAATTTGTGATTTTCACACATACTTGAAGTAAAAAATGCACAGAAGTAAAAGAGTAAAAGCAAACAATTAGCACCAGTAAGTTGCCTTCTTGGTAGCTGCTTTCTTGCAGTTCTTGGGGTAAGAAGAAAGGAAACATTGTAATGCTGGTAAAAAAAAAAAGAAGTTGCATTGAAATGCAATTTTTATTGGTGTCAATAAACAAATGACACATACAGAGCAAAAGAATTGTTCCTTTGTGAATAAGTACAGTTTTGTGCTCAAAAGAATGTTAAAATTTTATCTTTCAACTTTAAATCTGATCTGCACAGCTGAATGTCCTGCATATCCTGTCATAGGCAGTGGAACTCTTCACTTATGTTCTAGAATTTATCTCTGGGACAGGATCCAGGTGTCATTTCTGCACAAGTGACAATAACTTGGTTCATGTAAAATTGTTTTGCAAAAATAGAGGCCAAGTTGAAAAGCCAACACCTCATAATGCTAAGAAACCTAACAGAATACTTTTCTACGAAGTCTAATAGACTGTTCCCTTTTTTGCTGTATCTGAAATGCTAAGAGATTTTTCCATTTATACCTCGTCTCCCACTTCAGATAAATCATCTCCATTAGGTAAATAAAGATTACGATAAAAAAAGCCAACCTGAACCTGAATAAAACTTAAACACATAATGCTAATTAAAATATAATAATGGCAGAGCAAGCCTATGATGTATTTTTACTCATTATTGTAGGTGCTCTATGATCTTGAATAAACCACTTAAGATGATTCACTGCTCAATGATTATTGCATAACTTCTGAAAGGTATTTTTATCTCACATTCATGACTGGTTTGCATTCTTCATCTGAATGTATTCCTCTTGCAGCTATCATTCAAAGGGAAGAACACTTACAGAGTATTACTGCAATAATAGAAAGGAAATGGATAATTTCAGAAAGCAAAATTAGAAAGGAATATATAAATATGTAAAGATAACTTGACTGTAGCTCAGTAAAACCTATGAATTACAGTTTTAATCCATTTTTTATGAAAATAAGGAACATAGTAAAAAAGAAATAAGCATTCATTTAATTTTAAAGCACAGTTGTTAGCTGTTATTCAAACCCTATTTGCTTGAATTTCTTTATGTAACTGTGATCTTGGACAGAATTCACCATATCCTGTATTGTAGAAAATACTGATAAAAATATGTATCCATTATTAGGTTAACATAGCATCTTCTATCTTAAACAACAGTAGATCTCTTTGCAACTACAGTGCAGGAAAGTAATTGAAAAAGTTTTTTAAGAAGTGAGTAGCTGTTATTTGAAAGAAAATTATAATTTTAGTTTATCTTTAAAATATGTCATTTCAAGTGTTCCTCTAATACCTGTAAAACCTCTAAAACCTGCCAGTTCTGACTGGAACATGTAGAAGTTTTGCACTGTTTCAGACTGGTGCTATATTTCTTAATTTATGTCAAGTATGATAATGCTTATGTGTGCCGTGAATATACCATCTGTGGAGATGTTTTCTTAAATAATGAAATACCATTTTCTGGATTCCTAGTAGTGGAATATGAAGGGAAAAAAAAGGAAAAAAAAACCCAAACCCCAAAATCCCAAAAAAACAAACACAGCGGAAAGATTGCTTGAAACTTTAGGAATAATTTTTGAGATTACTGTGTTACGCTGTTTTAAAATTCCAAAATGCCTCGTCCTATAAATTTAAATCTTATGACAAAAGTAATTTAGCCACTTATGGACATGAGTCTCTTTGGAGAGCAATGAGATGTTTGCAGTTAAAATTTTCAAAGGCACTAAAGTTATTTATTTTTGATAGGCAAATTCTATTCATTATGAATAAATGCTGTTTTTAAATGTATGAACCTTGTTATTGCGAGAGTCAGGAGCTGGAGAACTGAATGTGTGCTTACGTTGGATCTCTGCACAGCAAAGGCTTTTGCTCTGCTTTCCTCTGTCTGAGAACTCCTCAGCCTGCACAGCAGAGGAAATTATTCTTGTTTCTGGCTCTTTTGCTGTACACAATTACTCTGAATTTTCACTGCTTCAACTTTTGAGGGCTCCCTTTCTTATTTTTTTTTTACTTGACCAAAGGAAGAAAAACAGGGAAAGCCATTTAAAGAATGCAACAAATAGCCAGTAAGAGAAGGAACTGCATCTATTTACCGTGTTTGGACAAGCACACTATAGGGATCAGTGTTGCTATTTATCTGGGAAGGCTGTAAACAGCTCTATTTGTACATTAGCCACCAAGAATCCACTAGTTTCACACTAGCAGCAGGATGATTGCTGCTGGGAAGCAGCTGTCAATATATTTAATTTGTCTTAGAAACATAGTATGGTGAAGTCAGAAGAATGAAAAATGATGCATTTGGTACCTTCTTGTAAGACAATTAGAATATAATTTTTAACTTTGATACATAATAAATTGTTGGAAGAGCTAAATATGATGATAGTAATCAATGTGAATTCACTGAAAATTCAAACTCCCCTAAGGTAATTTAATTTATTTCTTGGCTAGGATAATGGTCTTTATTGGTTGAAGACAATATTGTGGGCGTGGGGAAGCAAGTCTTGAGAACTTGATTCCTAAATTCTGCCTGAAAATTATGTGCATATAAGAGTTGCAAGAGTATTAGCATTTATTGCATACACGTGAATCTATTTCAGATGTGTAAGTGATGTTATTTTACATGACATTTTCACAGGTTATCAGGGGTAATGTGGATTAGAAAGACAAAAAAATCAATGCAGAGTAAATTCACCGAAGAAGTTATGGGGATGACAGACTCCTGTTTTAGCACGTGACCTGAGTCCTCTGACTTCACCTTTTCACCTCGAGCATCATGGCTGCATTCGGAACTGGAAAAGGATTCATTATGAAACTACTCGAATGCACCCTTTCTTTATTCATAAGGAATTTTATAGATGCTGATATTGTGAATTCATCTTATGTCAGAGTAAAATTCTGTCACTTTGTGACTTTCTTTAGTTGCCTATTTGTGCTTTAATTTGACATCTATCTATTCTCAAATGGAATTTAGATGACAATTGAATGTAGCTGCACACAGCTGTGGGTATTGATAGGAACTGAGATCTAAAAAAGTTCTTGCTTACAAATGACATGTAAGAATAACTTTTTTTTTCTGCTTTAATTGACGTCAAGTGCTGTGTGCTTTGCACTTGCAATATTCTTTATGTCCAGCATGTTATGATCTGTACTCTTACGCTCTCTGGCGTGCCTTTAGCGTGTGTCAAATAGCTTTCTTCCCTAAAAAGTCCTGGACATGGTGCGGGTGTCAGAACATGGGCCAGGGACCATCCCCAAAAGCAGATGGAATATGATCACACTATATGGCCCCCACATATAGCTTGATATGGCTGAGAAATTTTAATAATGTGGATATAAATCATTCCCTTCTGCTAGTCTTGAGGGACAAAGAATGGCTGTGGGGAAATGTCATTCATGAATAGAAACCGAGCCAATACGTCCGTTTGAGTAAGGGAAGTTTTGGAAGGTTTGTGAGAAGTTTATATGATACGCTTAAGTATGTTATCTTGATAAGCTAGGAAGGACTGAAATCTGAGTGTATGCTGCTCATTAAAAACAATGTTAAGTACTGTGCTTTAGAAATGGAAAATAAAACATTCGATGAAAGAGAGGGAACATATCTGCCAGATCTTAATGCCACCTAATCCCTGATGGGAGAGAAGGAATATACCGTGTGATGCCGGTGTAATACTGTAACGCACGTTACCTCACGTAAGAACAAGTGAATGTAATTATTTCAGGCCAAATCCAGCATGATTAATTTAGGCACCTCTGAAGGCCACCAAACAGTGACTTGTACAGGTCCCTTGAATCTACAGGAAACTTAAGCTCTTAAGAACAATGTTGGAGGAATGATTCATATCCCACCTTTTCTCCCCAGGGCACTGAAGATTTTGAGTCACATTGCAGCCAGCCTTTAGTGTATTCTGCATCGGTTAACTCTCAAACCAGCATATTCATTTTCAGGACTGTCAGCTTAAAGAGATGTGTATTGTAGATTTCAGAAGAGTGCAATAAAATGGTGAATTTTGAAAAAAACCAAAAAACTACACACCAAAAATGCATGGAGAAGAAAAGAAGATTGAGGAGTTGAAGTGAAATGATTGTTGCATACAACTAGATAAGCAATTCTTATTAAAAAATAAGTAATCAAATACTAGCATATCTAAGGATAGCATCAAACTTATTAGCTTACAGTGGGTCATGAAAAATATGAATTTGCTACATGTATGAATGTAGAATAAATAGTTGATGGTGAATTTGGAACCATTCTTAGGGAATATGCTCTGTGCTAAGTGACACACATCAGAAACACTGTAGGAGTTATTTAATTGGTCTTAATACAGCACATAACTGTAAGAACTCTTGCAAAATTAAATATTCTGTGATTCTCTGCATATAATGGTGATGTCATGTATTATCTTTAGTGTTTTCAGGTAAATTATATGGTTATAACAGTAGAGAAGGACAAAAATGCTTTCTTCTGCTCACCGTATATTGCAGGAAAACTGTCTTTGGTATTTTTATGGTACATTACAGAATACAGCTTAGCACTTTCTGTGCTGAATGGTAGTAACTAAAAGGCATTGTTTCTGTAGTAAATAATGGCAACCAGAGATAAATCAAATCTGACATGTACTATGCCACCGGGCTGTTGCTGGCAGTGAAAAAAAATTGTCAGCAGTTAGAACAGAAAATCAAACGCACATAAAAGTATCTTATGTGCCACAAAACATTGATGACAAAATCCAGGACTTGATTCAAAAGCAAATCCTTCTTAATCATATATTTAATGTAAAGCACATGTTGATTAAGGTCAGTGCTTAAACTTAAGCCTATAGTTGAGGATAGTCCTAAACAGAGAGAAATTTTATCTGGTGCTTACATGTACAGGGGCTTAGATACTTACTCTTCAAGAACTGAAATGCTGTGCTTTTTTTTTTCCAGAGGATCAGCTAAATCCAGGTAGAGTATGAATCTCAGAGCTCTCAATGGCACCAGAGAAACATTATTTCAGTGACTATCAGGCTGTGTCAGTATTTGTATCAGGTATCCCACCTGCCAAGACACATTCCAAACACAAAAAGTATCTTTTACATGTGTATTTTCTGATCCTCAAATGAAGCTAACAGAGGTGGCAATATGTGTCAGTCAGAAACTTAGTCAACAAACTTTTCAAGAAAGAGTGATAATCTGTTTAAGTTGTTGATACAGAATTCAACACTATGTTGAAATTTGAAAAGTGGCCGTTCTGTACCTAAGTGCAAAGGACAAACCTCTTTCCCCCTTTTCATGGAGCAGCTAACGCTATTTGTCATGTTTACTAGATTATGGTCAGTGCAGTGTCCACCACTGTTAAATTTTGGCTTGGCTGGAAATCACTGTTTCCTGAATTGATTTAAATGAAAATAAATATGGAAATGTATGCACTTAATGCAAGACAAAAGAAAAGGATGCTATGTGCAGTTACAACAAAAAATAGCTTTTTTGCATAATCATCTTTATTCCAGAAGTAAAGATGTATTCTCAAAGAAAGGAAAAAATTTAATGGTGTGGAATTTATTTATTTAGCTAAAAGCAAGTTTGTTTCCAGGAAAGATTGACTGCGACAATTACAAACTTGCATTTTGGCCTACTTTATTTATTCACAGCCTGAAGACCTAAAGCTCAATTTTTGTTGTTGTTGTTTCACATGAGATCTGGATAATTTTACCCATCAGTCCAAATGCTTTTGGTTTGTTTAGAAACAAAATTTATACCATATATTTATTAGGGACAAATTCTGCCTTGGTGCAACTTACCACGTGCGGGACCTTCTCCTGCCTTCCCTATCTTGTCACGTACTAGAAATGACCAGACAGAATGTCTCCCTTGTGGCCTTCGGGAGTCTTCAGACATACACATAAGCACATGAACAGGGATCACCGGAGCCAACCGTCTCACTCATATTAGGGAAGAGTTGGCCCTTTTTTGTTTTGTTTTTGTTTTAAAAGCATGAAAGTAAGTATATTCGATCTTCCTTTTTTCAACTATTTGATATAATACAGAGTTAACAAAACAACATTAATTGTGTAAACTTAACATGGGCATACGGAACACAAGCTATTTTCTCCAGGTGTGCCCTATAGAATACATAGATCTAAAGCACAAAGTCTTTTATCTAAAGCCTTGAAAGACAAGAAAAAATTCCCCTTAAAACTAATTCATGAGGAAAAGATAGATGAAAAATATTGTTTTCATATTTGTATACCAAAGCTTACTGGGTAAGACAATGTCTTTTTATAATGCCATTAGTGGACTTTTCATAAAATACTATTAGCAGTGCTTTGAAAAACTTCTTTAAGTAATAGCTTATTTAAAAAAGAAAGACTTTATGGTTTGCAAAAGGTACTGAATTGACACCTGCAATGACTGGAATACTTTTTTATCCACAGAACATGGGTGGCAGCAGAGTAATCCCCATCTTACATCCCCCAGTCCCAGCCCCAGCCGTGTGTCTCACCCTTTGCCTGGATGCACCACTACAAAGGGTGAGGGAGCTATGGTAGTTTACTCTGCATTCCCGTTCACTTGTTGACCTCTTTCCAAAAACAGAACTGCTGATAACTGAACTAGAGCTCCAGGTTAACTGAAACAGCTGAGGTACTTCACACCGAATACCTTCTACCGCTACTTAAATCCTGGTCTCTGTGCAACCGGGCTGAGTTAAAACAAGAATGCTGAATTTGCTGTCAATTGGTTGTCGCTAGAGTTATCCATTCCTGGCTCTGACAAAGCTAATGGAACTTAGTGCAGGGCAATATTTCATCCGCTACAGTTACTGTATAGACTGTAAAGCAAACCATAAAAAGAGAGTTAAAATTAACAATGCAAATTTAAACCCAACATTGCCATATGTATATGAGGTAATTAACTCCTTTTTAAATTATTGTTCACTACAACTGAAAGCTACAACTGAAAGGCATTGCCTGCAAAGCCTGACTAGTTGGGCTATTTCGGAGTGGAATGCAGATTACAGCCTCCATAATCTCTGATCTGCATAATGTGGCACAGTGAGGCACGTGTTTTTCACTGAGGACTCACAAGAAAAAATGTCATGTATTGAGTGCTTGAACAGAAGCCCATACCTGAAAGCCCGTATGAAGACAAATACTACTTGGATATTGTGCTAATTTACGGAATTTGGATCTGAAATAGCAGGATGACAGCTGATGTACTGGCCTTCTCCCTTGTTCCCCCGTTGCATAGCTTTCTTTGATTTAAAAGAGGGGGGTTTAGGTTTAAGTGTCTTTTTTTTAGCTTAAATGAAGGGGAATCAGCAGTATTTCTCTCACAGTAGCAGCATGCCTGATATTTGGAGATTTCATTATCTAGGGGTTCGTTGGATCTTTAGACTGTTGGCAATTGGGGAAACTCAGCACTCAGTCTGTTACTGCAGATATAATGCTGAGGGAGTTTATGGAGCTCTTAAATGTAGTATAGAGTGAAAGTGACAATAGTTATAAAAGATATGGGACATGTTTTCTTTTGTTGCTTTAGTTCTCAGCTCTGGAGGGAAGCAGTGGGCCTTCCGCCCAACCCAGTTAGATTAGCTAGCAATATTAAGCAGGAGAAAAATTTGATTCAGAGAGTTTGAAGGTCTTCCAAGTATGGGCAATCCTTTCTAGGGTTTGCCAAAAGAGGCAATGTATATGACTGTATTCGTGGCTTTAAAGTAGCAGTCTGACATCAACTTTGGATGCAATAGGATGATTCATGACAGGATGAAAAGAAGATTTATTAAAGAGATTAATGCCTGATGGTATTTTCTGTTCATTTCTGATTCATAAACTAGGAATAACCACTGCATACTTTATTTTCTCTTTTCTGTTTCTTACATTAGTGTTTTTCATTTCTTTTTCTGTTCATTTACCACTGATGTCTTTACGTGTCTTCTCTCATTAGTCTACAAAGAACTAGCTCACTGTGTTTGGGAGGCTTACTAACGTGTACTGAGTAACAAATGTATCTTAATCTATTTTTGCTGGATTTTATTTCTAGTTTTTGTTTTAGTACCATACAAATTTTATGCATTAAGAGCTCGTACTGCAACACTCCAGATCTTTGAGAGGTCTTTGGAGAAGGATGAACAGTCAGTACAGCCCAAATCGTGTACCTTAAGAATTTTAATTTGAATACCTTTTATTTTTTAATCATCTTGTTCACCTCAAACACTATACATACAAATAGTATAATTACATTAACAGAATTAGGAAACTGCTTGTTATTAAAACCCTCTTTCTAACTCATACCCATACTCACACAGACTTGAAGTTTCCCTGTGCACTAGTTTGAGATTTCAGACCAGGAGATAAAACAGGGATTAAAGAGAGAGCTGTGATCTCAGAGGAGATTAGGCACCAGAAATTATGGTGTTCTTGTTCCAGCTCTTACACTGACTCTGATACTTCCATTTCCTTAGCACTTGCCATCTCTGGATCTCAAAGTGGATTATAAAGAATAGTGATTTAAACCTTCCTGCACCTCTAGGAGATAGGTAAGCAATATTATTCCCATTTTACAGATGGAGAAATTGTGATACAGAGAGGCTTAGTGTTTCTTTTTAAAGTTTATTTATGAACGCACATGCATGCACACACACAGAGCCAGAAACAGGGGTCAGAACTTCCATTGCTCTCTGTTTTAAGCAAAGTCCATCCTCCTTTCCATTTAACCTCTCTGATTTATATTCCCCATCTGTAAAAAGACGGAAACTGGTATAGACATGGAGAGATTTGCTTGCACATAAATTTCTGTGCAATTACAGAAAAAAAACAAACATGGAGGACAAAAGTTGCCTTTGAAATCTAATGCATTTTATGTGTTGGCTGAGATAGTTCAGAATTTGGGACAAGGATTTTGTAGGTAGGGAGAGTTGCAGATATTGTTCACCCTAATGCGTAACATTTAGTTATTGGTATAAAATGGCCCTATACTTTTGTAATATTAGCATGATAACTGAAGTTTAAAAATTAAAAAATGCACTGGTTGACATGGCAAAAGACGAGACACAGCCAGTAACTCAATCTCTGTGTTATGCGAAAGAATATCGTCAACAGATATGTTGCCATGCATCTCAAATGCCACACCAGCACCAGCGACAAGCCAGGAGCAGGACAGTGGTGCTGCCTGGAAGCAGCAGCTGCGGCGGCTGCGTATCTCTAGAGCGTTCTCCCGAGAAAGTCCCACCGTGTCCGTCCTGCAGCATGAGTTCCTCAAGGGCAGACAGCAGTCTAGACTACTGGGCTTACATATTTACAAGGGACCTGAAATTATTAGTGAACTTTTGGAAATATGTTGGGATGATTGTTTCTTGTCATACAGAAAGAAGATATTTTAAAATATGCCTAGAAACTTGATTGGTCTGATCATATACTGCATCAAAATGTCCTGAAGATTCTGACCTCATTAATCTTAAGCATAATGTTAAAAAAAAAATCTTGGAAAGCTTTTAAACATCCTTTCTAATTCTGCTACAGAATCCTTTCTAATTTGCTACAGAACTGAAACATCCAAAACATAGTATCTCAGATATTTTCATTTTAATGTCAATACCATATCTGGCAACTGTACGTATGTTCAACAGATAGCTTATATATAAATGTTTTTCACGATTCTCTGTGTGCATCCTGTGGCACAGGCAGGCTAGATTAGACAAATGTACAACACTCATGTTAACACTTTCCTGTAAGTAACTTCCCTGTGATACAGTAGATACATTTCACGTGTTTACTACTGAATAAATATGGTTAATGTATATATTTATGTTAAATGGAACGGAGACTGGATGTGTTTGTGTGTCAGCATGCAAGCATCAACCTGTATATATGGATGGCTTGATTCAAAGATTCATTCTATAGTTACGATGCCTTTTTGTTTTAGTCATAACACTTCATGCAGAGAAATAAACTGAATTTCAGGTAGGGATTGAGTTGATATGGAGCTAAGGTAAAACCTGATTTTATCATTAGATTTGCTAAACAGTAATGATAATGTTGATGAAGATAATAACAACAATAATAACACTTCAGCAAATGAGTTACTTCCTTGTCTCAACTTCATGTGTGACTGAGGTCAGAATTTAACCCGGGGTCTTCCTGAGTGCTAGTACAAATCATTTGTTACCTTTGCTCCCAATTACAGTTAAAATAGCCAGCATCCTGAGATAATACAGCTACCACCGACGGTGGATTAGGATAAGGGTTTGCTAATGCACTGACCTTCATCTCTGTAACATGAGTTAATTTTCAGCCTGACAGTAAATGCTGAAATTTGAATTGTAGCACTAATGCACCATTTTTTTGTCTCTGTCAAACCAGACTAAAGGGTCATTTGTTGATGAGGCTAATGGTTCACTTTGAAAGAGAAGGAAAACCAGCTTCCGAATCTTTGGGGGATTGTAGATCTTGCTTCAAATAACAAGCTGAGCTGTGAAAAAATAGGCTTGGAAATTCCAGTAATATTGAACCTGCAATTCTGACTATTTGCCTTGTTCTTTCACTGATTCTATGTAGGCACATTGGAATACTTGCCGTGACATGTTAGACAGAATAATAAAACAGCATGTTAAGTTTGGTTTTCAGGCTATCAAGCCTCAAAAAGCCTTTTCTCTGACAAGTGAATCAACTTTAAATTACTTGCTACAATAGGAATTTTAAGCGACAGTTTGTGACAAGTTTTGATTGTTTCTCTACGCTCTAAGAAATACTAAACCTAAGAACTGCTGGGGACTGATTTTTTCTTTTTTCTCTCAGAAGTGTCTTTTTTTCTCTCCTGCAGCACGGAAAAGGATATGCTAGTCACTTCTACAGGACTTACCTGAAGCAGCATGATTTGCACAAAAGTCGACCAACAAAAAGCATCAACATTCAACTTCATTATCTTGGCCATCCAGTTCTGTGTAACTGAAGGATTTGTGTGCTGTTGGAGACATCATGGCCAACAATAGGACCTAATTGCTCTCAGCAGGCCTGAGAAATGAGTTGAAATGTGTAGAACTGTAGAAACTTCAGAGGCAACTGATCTTGCCTCTCTGATCAGTGTGTGCCTGTTTACAGCACTATATATCTTTCTCTCTCCAAAATGTCACTGAGCCCTTTAGATGTTTATATTCACCACAAGAAGCCAATCGTACAGATAAAAGAAATGTGCATTATAAATGCAATATCACTGTTTTAAACTTGACTGTTTTATATTATTTTTTGTGTGATCGAGTGTTCCCCAAACTATTCCAACTTTACAAGAGAGATTGTGGTCATGTTCTTTTCACCCGTGGGTCATAAAAATGTTGTTAATCTGAAGACCCACAAAATTATCAAAGACATTCTGTAGTTTATACACCGTGTTGCAAAGTGTTTACTGTACTATTTCAAAGCTTCTAAATAAATATAAAATATATATATATTATATTATATATAATTTTCCGAAAAACGTGGTACAACTTAGTCGATTTTTAAATGGATTCATACAGTCTACACCATACACTAAAGCGAGAAGGTAATTCAGGGTTCCTAAGCTATCCTTGCTAAAAACAAAAATAAAATAAACCTTTAATAGTACTTCCCCAATATTCGTATTTTGGTCAATCCTGTTTTTCTTGTTTAAACTAAAAAAAAAAGAGCTGTAAGCAACAACATTTTGTCTAAAAGTTGTAATGAATTTTCAATGCCAAAGATGCAGCTGTCGATATTACCAGAATGAGCGCTATGTACTATCAGAGGTATAAATCACTCTCCATGATTTTGATTATATTTCTATGGTTTTTAATTTGGAATCACAAAATCTTTTATAAGGCTCTATAAACTCACCTGTATATGTTGTTAAAAAGAACACTGGGTGTCTGTACATTTTGCAATGTAAGATATAATGTAAGTGGAGTTAAGTATTTGAAGAAAATCATCCCAAACTCATAAATATACATACATGCATACATACATACACACACACAAACACCCACACATCTCTCTTTGACATAGTTTTGTGAAACTATACGGATATATTGCCTAAAAATATTTCTCTTGTGGCTAGGAATAGTTGTTGATAGAATTCAAATTACAGAGGCAAAGTATATGCCAAACTATTGACTCTTGTATCACAAAGGAGATTTGAAATTCGGAACATGGCGCATTCTCAGCTGACCCCTCTCCCACTGGAGTTACAACGGGGTTGGTTACGTTCTTGTTGGGAAAAGGATTAAGCCCTTGCATATAACCTTTATGTTCTGTAATAATTCTGTGGTCTGAAGCGGTATCTTAGAGCGTTTCTTTTCTATGAAATATTGAAAAAGGTAAAATTTCAAAGGTAAACTTTAAAATTACTTTCATGTCCATGGAGTTTAAGTACCATTTACTAAATGTAAAAAACTAGTAAAATGTTTTTTTCTTTTTTTTTATTTTTGTATTGTGTTTTTTTTCCCCCACTGTATCTTGATACGGCAACTACTCAAAACAAATGAGAGAACAGTGTGTTATCAACCAATGTCTACCCAAATTTGAACAAGTACTTAGTGACAATTCTATATTAAGTAGGAAGAGAAAACATTGATTGCAGCGGAATTTGGATCGGGCCATCACATAGAAATTCTGATATCCTTGCCAATGGTGTCACAGGATGAGTGTGTGAGAAGCTGAATTTAGCCACTGCTATGTTGTAATAGAGTTTGGGTTTCTTTTTTTTTTAATTTTTTTTTTAATGAAGACAGTTTCTATTAGATAGAAATGCATAAATCATCTGTATCGAAACCGTCCTGCTATGGATCCAAACAAGACTCGCGATCACTTTGCGAAAGCTCTTTGTGCAAACAGTTACTGGACCGAGCCCTGAAGGTGTTCATTTAATACTCCAAACAAAAAAAAAAATGCTTGTTAAACAGTTCCAATACGTACATCTAGCCTGTTTGTATAACTACAAAATATTTTGTGTGACCCTTTTAAAAATGTATATATTATACAAAATACAGTCAAAAAAATCACCAACAATAGCTATTGATTTGTGCAAACACAACAGTGAAATGTTTCTTTAGCCATGAGTAGCAGGACTTCTAATTTTATGAAGAAAACCAATGAAATTTGTGACAATTATTTCATTTAAAGGAGTTGGTACTATTCTTGTTTCTGCTTTTAAAGCAAGAAAGTCCTTGACCTTCATAGAACTGTTTTTTCTTTATTTCAAAGTATGTCTCTAATATTAGACATATACTGAAAATTAAAGTTGGTTTCAGGCTTTGGGAAGAAAAGGAAATGTTTTTCCTTTCTGTTTCATGGACAGTTTAAGTGTTTTTGTTTAATGAAACTGCCTTTAAATTTTGCATGCCATTTATTCTGAAAAACTTAACCATTTCATACCCTCTCATTCACTTCCATAACTGAACTCTTTCCATGAAGAGTGTATGTGATGCATGTACTTGTTTTTTCTTTTCTTTTTTTTTTTAATATTAAATAACGTAGACATTTGTCCATGTATGCACAGAAATCCTTCTGAGTTCATTGGGAGTCCCAGAGGGAATCACAACAGGGTGCAAAACTGTTGAGGAAAAGGAACTTTTTAAGTGCTGAGGCCTGGGCTCCCAAGACATTTGAAGATGTAGCTTTTGCCGATTTCCCTAGCTCATTGTGAATTTCAGTATGGCAACATTTGACAACATAAGTTTTAGGACACATTAAAAAGCAGTATGTAGCTGCTGCGTCCCCAGAGAAGTGCTGAGAATCGTTTCGGGCAGCACAGAGGCTCAATTTCTCCCGTTTCTTTGTTTTAGTGGGGAAGAGACCTGCTGCATCCAGCCAGCTCCCACTGAACTAGACTTGCTCAGCGTGGCCCATATAATTCATCATGCTGCTAGGTGCCTATCTGCAGTGATAGGTATGTAAATGCCTTTAAACATTAGCTTTTGTATTTGCCTCTTCTTTCAGCATACCTGATGCAAATGTCTAAGGACTCTGATTTGCATATTGGACACAAACAGTCAACTGAAGTAGCCGCAAAACCTTTAGATTGGATATTAAGGGGAAATACCTACACTCATAAGCTGGGTCAAGGAAGGTTCTGAAATCTTCATTAAAGTTTTTCAAGAATAGTTTAAAAAATACATGTCAGGGATGATATAAGTGTACTTAAACTTGCCTCAGAGAAAAAGCATGGAAGAGCCTCTCAGTCCTTTTGTTCTATAACACGCCTCGTAGGTGTGTTAAGCTTTAGAGGATGTGATCTGTACACAGCTGTAGGGATAAGAACGTTCTGTCCCTCAGTTAGGTATCAGAAGCAATACTGACTGTTTAAATTTACAGTTTATAAGCATAACAGAACAAACTGTCTCTGTGAAGAACTGTCTTTGGAGTAGAGTTCCAGCACAGAAAGGCGGGATCTTATACAGGATAACAAAATGGAATCAGAACTGTAAATATATTTTTTCCTGATTTAGAAATGTAGCAATGGGTTTCTAAGCAGCTTGCCTATTCAGTTTCTTCAAAACCAGACTTTAGTTTCTTCCAGACGAATTCTCCCAAATCTTAGGAATACTAAAACATTTCACTGAAATAAAATTCCAATTATTTAATGCAAGTTTTTACTACTCTGCCTATTACAAGAAAGAAAAAAAGAAGTATTTCTGTGAATATATTCTCAGCTGATTTAAACAAGGTGTAGTAATTTTTCCATCAGTATTGTTGCAAAATTAAGTGGAATGACAATGCACAGATAAATACATTTGTAAAGATTATGCTTCCTGCATTATAGCCACTATATATGTGTGGGGGGAGATACATGTGTGTGTGTGTGTAATTATAGTTCAAACTCTGCTAAGTTCCCACTGGATTTTTTCTTAATATGCTCCTGTTCGTAAATGCAAACAGAAGGGTAGAAATACATTTATGACACTAAAAAGTTAAATTGTTCCTTAGTGTAGAACAGAGTTTTGCATTCAAGATTTGACTTCAGCCCGTTCTTCATGCTTTAGACCCACAACCAAGCAAACATTTCAGTATTTGACTTCCAAAATTTTACCTGCTTGTGTTTTGTGGGGGTTTTTTCTTCTTTTTTTAAGTACTATCATTCCTCAGGGTAAAGAGTGGATAAATAGTCTTCCTAGGCTGATAAAATTGTCATTGCAATTTTGCAAGGCTGTTAAATATTTGTATGTCTTATATGGAGAACACTGATCATATCCTGCCATTGTTCCATGTTCAAGTCTCGAGTTTTATGACACTGGGACTTCTGAATTAAAATGTATACAAAGGCGTAGAGGCCAAAATAAGCATCTTTGATATACACTTAGTTATTGCAAATTGATTGCAATATATTGGCATCAGATACCTATAAAGAATAGAAAGCTGTTTCTTCTATTTGCAGTAAGGTAAAAAACACCCAGTAAGACTTTATTATAATATAACACTATGAGAAATTCAGAAACTGTGATTTAAATCCATTGCACTGATCCCTACAATCAGAGCTCAAATTCTTCTTAAAGAGCTCCTTTATTTTAGTTTATCTCTAATCTGCTAATCTGTCTTGATATGAAATGAATACATAAATATAATCAAATACGCATAGTTAAAATACATTGTTGAACATCTGTGTTTTTGTAGATATCCTCATATGTAAGAAATGAGCAAGAATTAACTTGGACAGCTTTCTTGAATTGAAATTGTTTTTGAATTTGTATTTGTTAATAAAGTTCATGATATTGACAGACATCAGGAAAAACGAAATCTATGTGGGTGTAGTTCTCCAGAAGGCAAATGCTTCATTTAGGAAGCATCCTGTCAAAAATGTGTAACTGTGAGTGCTGGAAATCTTGCTGAGTCAAGATGAAACACAGTGTGCTACAGCCTCCTTGTTCGCTGCGTCAGCACTGACTAAAGTGTCCTCTGGATGTTAACCACTTCAGCCAATCAGAAGATATCAAAAATGGCAAAAAGGATTCAGATAACGTTTACCATTCTTACTGAAGAGGGCTGAATAAAATAGGTGAATATATACCAAAATATTTATGTATGTTGTACAATATGGAAACTTCAGTGAAGCCGAACAATTAATGAAAGAGTATGCTTCCAAATACATGCCCTTCAAAGATTAAAGTTCATCCAATGCTCAGCTTAAAAGGATATTTTGGATAGCTCATCTTGGAGTTGCACTAATGGTGCAGTTGTGCATTGTATAACAAAGCCTTATGACAACACCATCAAGGGAATGTAACCAAACCAATCTTAAGTTTTAGAAGTCTTGGATCCAAACATTCAGGTTGCAAAACTGAACTGTATTTTATAAACATCAGAGCCTAATTCCATTAAAGGCAATGGCCCAAGCCACAGTGATTTGAAGGAGAGCAAAAGGAAGTTTTCATTTCTTTCAATCTGCACATGCATTTTTAAGCAAGAGCAGCATACAGTAAAATTATTTAACACCATAAAAAGGGAAACTTCACGAGAGCTGCTTTTAACAAGCTGCACAATCAAGTCTGGAAATTTGGATGTGGCTATGTGTCAGTTTAAACCAAAAATGTTTCTCATAATTTTATCTCAAAGCAAAATAACACAAGTGAAAAGGTATCACTGTTCGGATTTTCTCAGAAGACAAAAAGAGGTGCCTGTCCTGAAAAGACAGAGTCGTGTTTTTACTATGCAGAAGGACAGAGTTAAAGATTCATTGGAGTAGTCTTACAATGCCATAGCTGTTGATTGAAAATGTGAGCAAAGGAAGCCAATGAAACATCAACCTCAACAATTAATGTTTCCGAAAGTTTTGCTTTGGAAGTTAACAAACAGATCCTAAACACATCATCTCCTTCCTAGAGTGAAAGATGTTTTCTGTCATCTCTTCTGGTCTAACTTTTAGCTGGAATATAAAAGCAGTCCTCTGAAGGGCTTGCATGGTCACCTCTGTGTGTGCGTGGCAGGGGTGTAGTCCCATTTAGTAAGAATGAGACAGAAAAAAGACCGAGATGAAGTCCGATGTCAAAATTACTGACTAATTCCATCTGTATCATTAAAGCTTTTCTAGACAGGTAGCAGAATAATTAAGGGCTGAAACTGAATTAAGGGCAGAATAATTATGGGCAGATGCTGACAGAAGAGCAGTAGTGTGGCACTTCTCCTCTGTAAAGAAGAGACAGGAGAAAGAGAACTTTGTTTTTCCTAGTCTCACAGATGATGTTAATTGATACTTAAATAGTGCTTTGTTCAGGAACGTAAATATCATGAAAGAGAAAGATTTCACTGCAAGAGCAATATATTCATTGTGGCCCATGTTATCTGCAAAAAAAAATGATGAATGCAAGCAAACATTCTCCTGCTCAACCCCCTGAAGATGAGGCTAATGATGCCCTTGGAGCTCACGGCCATTCAGTTTTTCTAAGAGGCTTGGTTTGATTTATATTCTGACTGTCAACAAAGAAAGAGAAGAGAGACAGAGTGCTGGAAGTAAAAGATAGTTAATTAATATAATCTAGGGAGAAAATGCAATATACCTTGTAACGATATCATTAAACCTCACCGAGCTTCTGCAAGCTCTCTGTTAAAAATTAAACAAACAAACAAACAAAACTCCCAGAATAAAAATAAATCTGCTCCTTGGCACCCCAAGCACCCATTTAAACGAGATCAATCACGGCTGAGCTGAAAAACAACCATGTGTGCGGCATCATATTCTTTCTCAAGCCTATTTCCAGGGGACGGTGGGGAACAGTCCCATCATCCAGCACCTCCCTGGCGACAAGGATGGGCTGAGGCTGAGACAGGCTGTCGGTGCCGCGGGCAGGGGTCAGCACCGGGCCCGGTGCCGGGAACCAGGGTCAGACGTGGCTCTGGCAGAGCCCGGCTGGGGATGGGCCCTGGCCACTGGTGACACCCCACAGCATGGCAGGGAGCTTCTCCCCACAGCCCCTGCTAGGATGGGGCCACCCTTGGCTGCGCTGGTGCTGAGCCAGCCCCAAGTCCCCCAAAATCAAGCCCCCAGGAGCTTTTCTCATCCTGTTGCGAAAACTCAAAAATATACAAACTTCCTTCCCAGATATACTGTTATATTCTGCCTTAAATACTACTCTTAGTGGATGTTACTTCATCGTGCTTGTCAACATTTATGTCAGCTGGTTTTGGGGAGTTCCTGGAATTATGTGTAGTTAACAACTTAACATTTAAATTATATCTTTATCATTATAGGTAGAGTTCAATTAGCTCTTATCATACAGAAACTAATATTAAGATTTCTGTGTTTGATTTTGCTATTTCAATTCCAATTGTTACTTCCTGTGTGACGATAGAGGAATTAATTTCATTTTATTATTAATAAAATAAAAATTTGTTTTATTTAGTAAATCTGATCCAAGAAGTACTGTTTATCCAGAAAAAAATCCAGATAGCAGTAGATAGTTGACTTTTTTTCTTCTTTATATAACTAATTTCCAGACTTCCCGCTGTTCAGTGATGAGGGCATGAAATGTAGTAACAGAAAATATTTGAAGTTTGCCCCATGTTTTACTGGGCCAGGGAAATTTCTTTCCTGATTTCATTCTAGCTGGAATAAACTGGAGACCACCATTTGCACGCAAACTTGTTAGGTGTTTAATTCTTCATTTGCAGAGTGAAATCTTCAAGTCCCCTGAACATGTTGCACAGATCTAAAGCTCCAGGAAAGAAAACAGAACCAAGAAATCTTACTGTTCTCATCCAAAAACCAACCTTGAGCACAGGAAAATCTATGCATAGCTGGAAACTGAAGGAAACATTTAGTTTAAAGTCTATTAACTGCTGTTCTGTGTACTTTATGTCCTTTATTAGTAAGCAAAATACACTCTAGTGTTGTGACAGATGCCTGTAATCACTATCCTTATTTTACTGAAGCATAACTGAGAAATTTCATAATGCAGTTTATTGCAGAGGTGAGAACAGAACGTAATTCCTAAATCAAAATAACAAGAAAAAAACCCACCACAACAACGGTGATTATAACTTAAATTAATGTAAAACCACATGGGTGCTACAGTATCAAGATCTCTCCATATGCAGGTTAATGAGCTAACTAGTAGTCTAGAGAGCAACATGTAATTTGGTGCCCTTGGTCTCTCCGTCAAAAGAATATATAATTATTCTTTGCAAAATGGGACAGCTTCAAAGAGAAAAATTAAGAGCTCTTCATCTTCCACTCAGAGCCGAAATCCTTTTGGATTTGATGATTAGGGAGGGTTGGGAAAAGAGAATTGGGTCTAGATCCCATGATATAAAAGAAGCATTTGCCTTCAGCGACCGACATCACGGCCAGATGCTACGACCAGTAGGGTACAAAAAGGGCTTCTGTCAGCATCTCTTTCTCTTGTAGTTTTCTTTTCAATACGTGTCTCCTTAGAACACCTGAAAAAAGGATCCTGTTTCGTTAAGATGTTTGTTAAGGTGTTACAGACCAAGCAACTGAGACTTCTAGAACAGATGGTATGACTTGGAAATGTTTTTCAGGATGTGAGAAATCTGCATTCAGCCCCCTCCATCTCAGATCATTACTGCATCCATATCCAGCTTCAAAGAGTTTCTAAACAGTGAGGTGGAGGATTTACCACCTGGTTTGCTGGCCCAGTCTACAAAAGCATTTATACATCTTTTGGTGCAAGATCTAGGAATATGTGCCACCTTCTATGGCTAATCACTGATGGAATATAGACTCATTTGCTTGCTCTCCAGTCAACAGTTAGTATTGCATTAAAAATCATGATCGGTAAGTACTTGTGGATGACACACAGAGTGACACTAGATATGTGACAGAATCATTAGAGAACTTGTCCTGTTGCCTAAGGGAGAGATGAAGGGAGCAAACCATACCTGACATCTTAGCCATATAGATGAATATATTACCAGAAAATACTCGCACCTAATGGTGGTAAGGACAGACTAAAAATCTTACACTTGCAGATTGCATTACTGGGAAGGGATTACCTGGTATTTACCTGGCAGATGTTGAAAAGTTCAGAGATTCTGGACAATTCAATGAATTTCTAGAAGGTAAGTCTTTCCTAAGTCATTCTACTGATAACACTGTACTAGATAAGTAGGGAAACAATACTTACTCGCCATTTCCCTGGAATTAAGTACCCATACACTGGCATTACAAACTGGAAAACCACAGAGACAAAGTAACAATGTGGTTTACAGAATTATTGGTGTTAGAAGAGGACTTGTCCACCCCTCTGACACCCTCAGACTACTTCAGTGGCCTCAGATACCCAGGGGCTGCATCTCACCCTGGTTCCCCTCAGCGGGCCTGATGCTGACGTCCACCTGTTCCAGCCCTTCCTCAGCCTGTCCCCAGCCCCTGGGAGGTGCTCGATGCCATGGGCTGTCCTCGGCCTCTCTGCCCACCCTGCTCCTGGCTGGGGCAGTGGGACAGGCCCTGTTCTCACACTCTGGGGCGCCCCTGGGCCCTCAACACCCTGGCACTGGGAGGTAGGTCATCGTTCCCAATTCTGCCTTGCTGCGGGATCAGCATGTTGAATGCCATTGCCAATCCACGTTTGCCTAACCCGTTCTTACAGACTGCACTAATGCCAGGCCCAACAGAGCTCCATTGAAAAAGAGATTCTAAAGAGGATGTGAAAGGGCATATTTCATTTTGAGATGGATTTTCTTTTGATGATTTTATTTCCTTGATGTTATTGTAAAATACTAGAGTATTTAGATTGCAGAATAATAGCCATTTCAAATAAATCAAATGAGAACATTTCCCAGGCATACGTTGCCGCTAATGTTCCAGTCTAGTACAGGCGAACATCTTGCCCTTCCATATCAATTGTAAAGAACGTAAACTGACCCATTAATCAAAATATGAAACATTTACATAGACCTACAATTTCAGAGTTGACACATAACTAACCAATGGGTGCAAAACCAAATTAAGAAGTGAGAGATGGCGACTGTCCCTCTCAAAGCCATAGCTCAGAACTCACAAATCAGAGAAGAGATAATATAAAGGGATATCTGAATTAATCACTCTGCACTCTTGATATAACTTGATTACACCAGAAGTTTGTCAGTTTTTCACCAGCTATCCAGACTATATTTCTAGAAGTTAAGATTGCTCCCTGCTCCCATCCTATTCCCGGGATTTGTGTTTCCTTAGGGCTGATGAGAATACCTCTCTGGACCGATCTTTTTAACACCCTGTTGTGTTCTCCCTGCACTTTCTCAATGCACAGAAGCTAAATTAGGAGAAAACAGCTTTCTTAAAAGACCAAAATCTCAGAAGGCTTCGAGCCCTTAAATAATATGGAAGATCACAAGAAGCCCATCCAAGTTAGAAGAATCTGCTCATCAGCTTGAATTATATCAGTACCATCCTTCTCTTTATTGCTCTTAGAGTGTGCAGAGTCAAACACAAACCGGCGTAACAAATGACACTCTGTGGCCTGCTGATTTCTGGCTGCCATTTGTACATTAAATCACCAGCAGCTGTCATGATCAGGAAGAGTGGTAGTCAGTGCTGGAGGGGATAAACACACACAGACGAAAATGAGGACTTGACTCCTTTAGGGAAGAGAGTAAAACAAAATATTACTGGAGCGGTGTGGATAACACAGGTGATGAGTGAATAACTCAGAATGTTGTAAAAGGAATATGTGGCAAGTGCTTCACAAGCATCATTTACATATTTCAGTACTTCTGACTGAATTTGTATTGTGGATTGCCTCTCAAAAAGTGAATGGAAAACACTTTTAAATGTCAGGCGTCTTTATTAGGGTTGTTTATGTTGGAACCTCAGAAGGCTGCAGCTCACTCTCACATTTGGGGCTAAACAACATCAGCTTCTCAGCACCACGAGCTCACTTTGCTGGGACTTCACCATGGAGCCACTTTTTTGGGTTATCTTTCTTTGAACAAACTGGGGAGCAGTCCATTCCTATAGAACCACCACTACATCCATACTCAGGCTGAAAAGCAGTTCCTTCACAACTCACAACGGAAAACAAATGAATTCCAAACATTTCTGAGCAACCAGAGGTCAAAGGGTGCCAGGCATACCCAATGTTTTTCAAAAATAAGTTGGTACACTAAAAAAAGAGTCCTACTTCCTTTTTCCGCAATTCTGGAGGCTGTATTTCCATCATCTTTATTTCAATGTTGAGCTTTCTGTGTTCAATAAATACAGGATACATTTACAAACGTCTGTTGGGAAGGTTCCGTGAATTTTTCTTCCTCCCTTAGCTGCATATTTATGCAATCCTTGCTGAGTGCTGTTTTGCAGGTAGGAACTTAATCATGAAACAGTGTTGAATTCCTCTTGTTTGTAGACCAGGTACCTTTTAACTGACTGAGTTTCACCGGCTACATCTGTTAGCACTTCACTGGAAAGTGTCTTTCCTTGATGGCCTGTCACTCTTCAAGAAAGCTCCTTCCCTTTTATTCCTAATCTCTGCACAGCATTTCTTTCTCTTTGTTAGATGGATCGCTTCTCCAGAATTCACAATCTTTAATAAGCACATCATCAACAAAATGCTTTCATCTATTCTTTAGATTTCGTAACACCTCCAGAAATTATTTTACTCCTTCTACGTGTTTTGCATAAGCTTGTCAGCAAATCTGTTTACCTCACTCTCAGAGTACTAAAGTTTTTACTTAAAAAAAATCTTTGTTCTTCTCCCAGCTCAGTAACTATTCATCAGATGGCTTACACTCCTTGGTGGTGGTTTTTCAACTACTCACTGTGACAACTGAACTGATTGTACACAAGCCCAGGGCTCAGATATCCTACTGGTATTAGTGTAAAAGAAAAATCTAAGATCCAGGTTTTTATTATGTGTAAAAAGCTGCATCAGAGTCTTGAATTTTTAAGTTTTAGTTTTAGCACGTGTTACAAACTGACACCATCCAATGCCCCCATGCAAATATACCTGGCATTCTGTATTCTATAGAAAAAATTTACTTGCATGTATGATAAAAATTCTGCTTCCTGTTGTATGTGATTTTCTGGTTAATGAAATGCAGGCAATGTATCAGCACCAGGACAAAATACCTTTTCTTACTCAGATTTGAGTGTGGACATCAGATTTTTATCAGTATTGGTAAAACAACAGCACTCAGGAGACACACTAGTACGCAGAGCTGCTTGTACCAGTGAATGCACAAATGCACTAATAAAAAATGTCCTCGCTGTACTGATCCTACAGTTTAATTACTGAAGTCAACAGCAGGATTTAGACAAACAGAGGGCCACAAGGGAAAATACCCAGCACTAAGAAGTGGGAATCTAATCTATGTAGTACTGATATTCAGTGGTACTTCGTAGAAGACATGTAGGAGAGATGGCCTGTCAGCACAGACTGAGCAGGCACGAAAAAAGGTTGAAGATCAGAGCTCTTCTCCACAGAAATATGAAACCTGGAACTTCAGTACTCATGTAAGGCCAGAGATCTGTCTGGGGACTCACAGCCTTCAGAACTAATGAAGACAAAATGCTCAAGTTTAAGGTGTCACTGACCTTTCGGAAATTCACAAGTTTGAACTGTGGTTGCATGTCATAGCCGGGGTCCATCTCATCCAAGTTTAGACATCGACATTAGGTGACCTCATTAGGATACAGCAGTAAGGTGTTAAATAATATAGGGAAAGCGAGAAGAGTATCAGGGGCAGCTGAAACTGAAGCACCACTGAAATGACTGCTGGTGCTCCTTACCTGGCCAAAAGGGAGCTAGAGGTAAATATGCTCCAAATTTTGACGCTTCATTTAAGAGCCAAAACTTTGATAGAGTAAACTCAACCTTAGGAGTCCCATCTTTTTAAGTCCCAAGGCAGAGAGTCCCCTTCAGAAGCTATACATTGACCAGAAAAAGCTGCATTTTTAAAAATCTTGGTTAAACAACAAGTAATGGTGTCTGTACACACCGTTCAGACGTTGGTGCCAAAATTAGAACCATGGACCGGGGAAGTGGCGTGTCCACGGTCCCTCCCCATCCACAGCCTGGGCTGGTTTCCTTTACATCGCCATCACGTGCGCAGGGCATGTGGGGTATGGGTGACTGTACGCTGGCCCATTTGGAGACCAGTGAAAGTACATTTGATCTTCCTTTTCTTTTGGGAATCACCATCAATTCAGGTCTTTCAGATAGTACCTAGACAGACAGTAACATTTGAAACTATAGTCTGTTGTTGGGCTGTTAGCGATGAAGATGGGGCTTTTTACTAGCTTTTTTTTTTTTTCATTTTAATTGCTGCTAACCATTATTTTAAAACAGAAGATAGCAGCTGAAGTTTTAAATCAACAACAGAAACTCAAACAGTTACTGCAGTTCATTATTAGCCTGGAAGAAAACAGAGCAGCGATTATTTCCCTAATTGTCCTTAAAGTCATTATTACATATGCAAGTACAATTTGGAACTCTCCAGAGCCTTTCCCTCATTACACTGTGTGATTCACTAAATTACACGATTGTGATTAGTGCGGCAATCGGTGTCCAAGTGGTATCAGGCAACTACTGGGCTCCTTTTGCAGAGGTCAATTTAATTACACCGTGCATGACAGAAACCAGGCCAACTGAGTATTGCCTTTGCCACCAGCAATTGACACCTGAGTGTTAATGAGCTGGTAATTAAGAGTTGGCACAGACAGGCACACTTTAGTGTTTGGGACTGGGACTACCATATGCTTCAATGCCTCTGTGCTAAAAGCCCGAAGTTATCCATTTTTTCAAATATACCGGATTTTAAAATAAAGGCAAATCGTGGCATTTGCAAATAGCCAGCAAGAAAACATGTGTAATCAGGACTGAATGCTGCCTCTCA
The DNA here is from genome assembly GCF_000703405.1 of Apaloderma vittatum. Taxonomy (NCBI): domain Eukaryota; kingdom Metazoa; phylum Chordata; class Aves; order Trogoniformes; family Trogonidae; genus Apaloderma; species Apaloderma vittatum. The sequence continues at coordinate 95,758 of NW_009719027.1, read as the reverse complement.
CGAACTTCTGAGAAACCCTCTCTTTCTATTTGTCACCTTTTTTGCCAGCATTTTATTTCTCCTAGTACATGTTTACCAATACATGCTTACAGTGGAATTGCCTGTAATCAAAGGGATGTTTTAAACTTTGTTTAAAGGCAAACAGTCTTTGTTACTAATTTCACTCCTGCAGTTTGGCCTAGAAAATTTCGTCAGCAGTGAATCCATATTGAAAGATCTTTCTTATAGTTTAGAAATCAATGCAGTATCTTTCTCAAAGAAGAGAAAAAAGAGTTGGTAAACATTAACAGACATGAATTTTATTACTGAGAGGCTGTAAACAGAGAAATGTTAGCTGTACGTTTCCTGGTTTTTTTACTGATTTCCCTAAGTTGTTCCAGTCTCTTTGAGGGTCTGAACTATTGTCGCCTCCCACTATTAAAACAAAATCTTGTGTTCCAGCCTCTTCACAATATAGCTTTACAGAAAAGTCATACATGCCTGCATTTCTAAATAGCCAGAACACAAAAGCTCTAATCTTTGGTATCATTGATAATTTTAGCTTTAACTTTTGTCTTCCCAGAAAAGCAGAAAGCCTTGAGTTTGTCTGCAGCATGTTACTGAGGGCAGGTGAAATGCCTGGCAGTTTTTGCGGAAGCTAGTGGGAGAGGCAAAAGCCAGATCCACGGGAGATGTTTTCCCAGTGCCTTTACACTCCTTTGAAAACAAGCTCTATGTACTGTCTAAATTTACAAAGAAGAAAGAAGCCGATGAAGGAGACGGAGACTGAGTTTAAGGAGAACTGAGAAGTGACTGGCGTGAAGGAGAGCGTGATGACAAGACGAGGTGGGGAAGAAGACTGGAAAACTAGAAGGAAGGAAGAGGTATATGGTAGGGAAACCACCCCTGAAACATAATCCAGAAACATAAAACTCTGAAACAAAATTCCTTGAAAACCTAATCCCAGGAAAAATCAAAAGAGGGAGAAGAAGCAGCTATGTGGTAGGGAAACCACCTCTGAAACATAATCCCAGAAAATTAGCACTACTAGGTCTCATGATTATGTTGCAAACACTCTGATTTTAATTTATCATAATGTTCTTCAAGTCCTGTGACTACATGAAACTCAACTTTAAGTTTAAAAAAATATATATTTCTAACTGTCAGATTTTAAGCCAAGTGCATAAAGCAAGTAAGGTAAATTAAAAACATTCCAATGATTTTTAGAATATTTTTGAGTTTCATGAGGTTAACTCTGTATATTCGCTGTAAGGAATATTATGAATGAACTGACTTGTGTGATGCAGCACGTATAGAAGTTGTGGCTACAATTTCCGTATCTGAATTTTGATATATAATAGGGTGGTATGACACAGTCAAACCCAAATAATTTAATAGAATAGTAATATAATACAATATCACAGCAAAAATATTTTTTTGCAAAGACCTCTTGATGGACATATCAGTTTAAAAGTCGTCTTCTGTATCTCTTCCGTGATGTCTTAAGCAAGTAGTGTTGCTACAGACCCCTTCTTTCCTCAACCGCCCCCAGCAAGAAAGGTGGTGAAGCTCTGGGAGGGTTCTTCAGAGCCTCCTTTCAACAAACGCACCTTACAGGGTGCCTTGAACTCAACGAGGGACCCTCTGCACACTCTGGCCCCCATAGCAGCTACAGTTTATTATTTTTCATAATGTACGAAGACTGGCTCGGTGCAGTGGCTTAGACAATTTTCTGGTGGCTTTATGAATCCATAGACTGTTCATATCAGATGAAAAAGATGTTAACTTTACTGTTTTAATTGTGAAATTTACTCCCAATTTTCTTCTTTCAAGGAGTTAACTTTTTTTTTTCCCACTGAATCCTCCATAGGACGTATCTCCTTTTATATGCATATTGCTATAATTATGCTTTGAAATAGCTTTGAATTCCCAGTGGCCTAAATGGAGAACATGAAAGGGCAAATGTTGTGCTGAGCTGAAGGATATGGAAGAGGAACGCACATTCATCTGAAACGAGCTGTGGGGACAAACAGCTCTTTACACAGTGACATGAGTTCTTGACAGGTCGTTGAAGGATCTCCACAGCCACAGAGTCTGTCCTGAGCAGTACGGAAACGCTGCCTACGGATGGCTTATTGGCTTACGTTTTTCTTTTTTTAATACTGAAAGGTGAGTAGGTGCTAATTGAGGTGGGAGAAGCAGACCTCCATGAAAGCACCAATCCTCCCCACCGCAGGCTGGTCCCTGGATGGCACAGGGCTCCTGGAATGGGGGGAGCAGCCACCCCATGGCCACAGGTGTTATTTTATATAGAATCATAGTATCATAGAATGGCCTAGGCTGGAAGGGACCTTAGAGATCATTTTAATCCAGCCTCCCTGTCGCCAGGGATGCCACCTCTCGACTAGATCAGGCAACACATGGGGACCGAATGGGAATCGAACCCATGACCTTCGTGTTGTTAGCGCTATGCTCAACTGACTGAGCTAACCGACCCCCCATATATAATATAAAAATATTATATTTATAATGTCTCTGCAGCCCAGAGGGGTGGGCTGGCCTCCAGGCCTTCGGGCCACCCTTGCTATGGCTGGGGGGTGACGGCCTGAGGGCCTCTCCTGTGGGAACCTCCCAGCCACCCACTGCCTTCTGGCTTCGTTTACTTATTTATTACTTTATCGTTTTGTTTAAGTGGAGCGACTAGTCCTGAACCTGACAGCCGTGTTTCAGCTGGGCAGGCACCAGCAGGGCTCTGCCTTTCCCCAACAGGGGAGCCCAGGCTGTCTCCCTGACCCTGCCGGCGCTGGGGCAGGAGGGACGGGCGGGCGCTGGATGTGGCCCTGGGGGGCACAGGGCACTGCTGTAGCAGCACAAAAAAGTCAGGCTGGGGAAAGTGGTGACCTGCCTCACTTACTGAACGGCCAGGTAAATTCTCGAATCAAAATACGCCAGGTCCCCTTATAAGTGTTCTCTCGTGCGCACATTTTAATGCAGCCCGCTAGATTATGTGCGTATATATTCTGTTTTTGTTTAAAAAGCACTGTCTGCGGAATTGTTAAGGTGTGTGTTTGTTCCTTCATTCACGTTTACACAGAAAGGATTTGCATTCAAGCCCTGAAACCACTTTTTTTTTTTTTTATTTTTGTGACTTTTTGTTGGGGGGCTTTTAAAAAAATTTTTTTTTTTTAAAAAAAAAAAAGAAAAAAGATGCTCTTTTCCGAGTAGCGCCTGAAAGCTTCAGGCCAGGCCCCGGTTTTGCTGCGGTGGGGTTGGGTGTTGGGTGGAGGGGGTGGTGAGCGGCCCCGTCTGGGCAGGGAAGGGTTAAGGGCAGCCGGGGGAGGGCCTGATCTCACAGCGGTGGAAACCCGCCCGGGGATTTGTAAGGAAGAGGGAGAAAAAACTTAACGCAAAGCTGCAGCAAACACAACCTGAGTTGGGAGCTGCGGCCGGAGCCGGGGCAGGGCGGTCGAGGAGGCCGCGGCCCTGAGCAGTCGTGCCTCGTCGAGGCTTCGGCTCTTCAGTGAGATGAAAGAGCGTGGTCAAAAGGCACTAAACATCGGTAAGGCAATAAAAACAGTTTGTGCAATTAACGATAAGAAACGTGGGCCAAGATTCGTCGGGTGTAGAACCGGCAGCTCCTCTGCTGAGAAGCGGGGTGTGGTGGGATTTGCCTGGGGCTAAGAAGAGCTTGGGACACACCTTGCCCTTAAATGGCGTTTAAAGGAAAAAAAAACACCAAACCGGCAAAAAAAGTCACCAAATGAGGCACTGCTGTCAGGGGGCTGGTGTGGGCTTGGAGCTCTGTAGGCTGTTGGTGTAACTCCAGATGGGTTTCCCTGAAGTATTGCTGTTTGGGCCTCAGCGCTGAGGTGTTTGGGTTATGTTGTTGTTTATAGCGTTCCTCTGAAAACAGAAGTGAAATCAATAATGAAATATACAGTATTGGAAAGTAACTGCTATGGAGGTAATACTTTGTGAGTCTTGAAGCTGTCAATGTATGTTAATAAAAGTTTTTTCCAGCCCACCCCCTCCAAGGGCGAAACAACAGGAGGTTTGATTAAGCACAGGCTCTAATCAAAGAACTTGGGACACTTCCTCAGTCTTGGTCAAGAGGTGGTGGTGGTGGTAGTTGTATAGAAGCTTTGGGACTATCCTCCCCTTGGTTTTCATTCCACCTCGATGGAAAGCCTCTGCCTTGATTTAGCCGGTTTGACAGATTGAATGGATCGACTGGTTGAAAATGGTAATTTTCCTTTAGTACTTGAAAATGAATTATCTGTGTTCAGAGACTGTGAAGGAAAAAGGAGAAAACTGAATGTGCACTAGGATTTGGTTGTGTTAGAGCTATATACATTTAAGTGGTTCTGTTACTGAATTCTTGTTGTTTGGTATGGATTGGAGATGGTACAGAAAACTGTGGTAGTTCTGGACGTTTGAGAAGTGTTTAAATATTTTACGTATATTGAGACTGTTAGTCTTGAACAGATGTGCGGTTTAGAGTAACTCCACAAACTTTTGTGATTGCATACCCCTAAAGAGAAAAAACAATACACACCCAACATAAAAGTATATATTTATAAATTACATTCATGTGCTAATATTATAGACACTGCAAAACATATACAAAAATGTAAATTTTAAAAGAATGAGATACAGCTGAAGCAAATCTTCTTTAATTTTTTAACTTTTATTTATTGAGACTACAAAAACATTCTTCCTGCACCCCAGGAGGTTGTCTTGCCCACTTCTTGGGGTGCATGCACCCCACTTAGGAGATCATTGATTTGGAGCATGGTTATAGTTGACCAAGTAAAGAAACTCTGTGTGTTAGGAAAAAAAGGATGATGTATTTTGAAATAAGTATTTTTATGACTGCAGAGTTCATTCTGCTATTTCTTACACGCTTTTCTCCTTCCCCCCTTTCTCTGTATTCAAATTCTGCATTAGGTTATCAGCTTCCTGAGGTCAGATACCCTAATTCAAATTCACTGGCATGAGAACTGAATTTGGCTTGGTGGTGGAAATACTTAATGAACTTAGTTATACCCTTTACTGATACCCTGTTATGATTGTTATCTTGCAACTGCTTCCAGAGTTCAAGTTTTGCAAAGGCAAAGGAAGTTTTAATGAAGTACTTGGACTGTAGCAATAGCTGAAAACTTGGTTATTTAAAGTTTTTTGAAGGGATCATGAGATCAAGACCTATTAATTTCTAGGAAACCGGACACAAGTTTGTATATTGAAGTCCAGGCGTATGTTCTGCTTTCATTTTGATGTGCTAGTTCTTTTCTGTACTGAAAGCTGTTCTTCTGCAAAAAAAAAAGTGACAAGAACACTGCTATGAACAATACATTTTCTCCTCTCTAACAGACAAATTTCTGGCAGTGGAAAGCGAGAGGGAACTTAATGAGAAGTTTGATTTATCTGGTAAGTTCTCATATCTTGGAATTATTTGGTTTAATAATTTGTCTTTTGCTTTTAGTGAAGGAAATTATTTTTAAAAAACTGTTCTTGGCCTACCACTTCAGAAAATTACGTGAAAATCCTCGTGGAAATGAGAAAGATATAGGATGTATATTTTCATTCTCAGAGTGAATCCTTGTCCCCAACAGGTGTGTAGAAGCTTCATTAACCCTATCAAATGAGAGATGACACACTTATAGAATTTTTTTAGGAATAGTTATTAAGAAGGCTTACCTTTCTGTGATAACGGGGCATGTTCATCACCTCGTTAGTCCTGCAGCCTCACAGAGAACTAATGTGGTGTTCAATGTGTACTTTGAAGGGCTAAAGCCAAAAGGGGATATGCTGCACATCTCCTGTTCAGTGCAGTGCCATGCAGACATCCTTGGGCTAGCTCAGGTGTCTTCAGCATGAAATCTTATCCTCAGTAAGGAGTTTGTCTCCTTGCCCTGCTGTCATTTAGGTGGATGCAGTCCTCTGCTGTAGCCACCATTTTTTTTTGTTTGATTTTTGATTATTTTTTTTTTTTACTTTTGGAACCTGAACTGAGGTCTTTTCAGGGCATTATACTCTACTGACTTTATCTATCTCTTTGCTTACATCTCTGAACTGAGACGCACAAACCAGTGTCTGCATACAGCATGGCTCCTGGCATGTTTCTGTTCAAGTGAACAGTCACTGCAGAATGTTTGTGGTGTATAGAGCATGGTAAATGTTGAAAACTGGATTTGGGGAAATGAGTGTGCTGAATGTGGGACCTCTCCAGTTAACTGACAGGGAATGCTGACTGGGAACTGCATGCCAGCATCTATGTGAATTTTGTTTTTGTGCTCGTGATCAGGTTGTATTTATTCATTAAGCAGGAAATTGGGAGAGTGAGGTTCTGATTTTGATTGAACTCAAGTTCAGATAGTGTAAATTGTAAGAGGCAAAATCTTCAAATAATAGGTGGAGTTCTGGGTTTTTGAAGTAGCACGTTCAGGCTAAAAGACTAATGTTTTGCTGATCAGGCGAGCTGAACAGGGTAGGTTGAGTTGGAGCTGGACAGAGATGAGAAATTATATGATGTCCTGCCTGCTGCTACACTCTTGGACACATTTTACTTTCGCTGGAAAGGCAAAGAGGGAGAAATTGCTCCTTTACTAGTGGGCTCAGTCTGGAGAAGGTTCTGGTGAAGGGAGCAGCAAGAAGAGATCCTGCTTTCATCAAGGAGCTGGTGGCCAAACCCAGCTTCAGGAGCGATGACAAACTTTACAGAGACCTATGAGAGGGCTGTCTGGTATCTGGTGAACTTGAGAAAGGGCTGAAAGCTGTTGGCCTAGTAATCAGGACTGGGAGGAACCCTGCCCCTTAGGTAAGAAGTGTGAGGAGAGAGATGTTTCCCCTACCTCAGCAGTTTCTTGTATCTGCTTACCTGCTGGATTTAAGTTTTCGGATTTTTTTCCTGTCCATGTGTTGTCTTGTGAAACGATGTTTTGGTGTGTTCTAATAAAAAACTGCCCTTGTCTGTAAGCCTGCTGTCCTTGAAGGGGCATAAAAGGATTAGGCAGCTGCCCCTCCAGGTCTTGTTGAGCTCAGGTCTCTGCATCGTTCTGGATTTCGTTCAACCTAGACTCTTTCCTTTAAAGTGGAGAAGAAATTTGGATGGACAAGTGGAAGGTAATTTCTTTGAGTAACACAAAGACGCAAGCTTTGAAGTTTAAGTTACAGATGCTTGGCCATTTACTTCTTGATGTATAGGGTGTTTTGTGTCTTCTGGCGCATAAAAATCTTGTCTTTCTTTAGTTAAGGAAAAGACTACTTTGCAGAAGAGAAATCTGTAGCAATTTAATTCGTAGAGGCTAAGGTTTCTGAACTTGTCTGATCAAAATAACCTCACTTAATTTGAAAGAAATTGCATTTCTTACTGCTGTTTTTAAAGTACCTGGTTATTATCGTTGCATACAATGAAACTGCTGCTTAAAAGTAATTTTCTGTGAAAACTCCTTTAATCATGCTGGGGAAAAAGTAATTTTCCCTAGTGCTGTCTTCTTGCTAAATATCTATCTACCTTCCTTGCTCTATTTGTGAGCTTAAATGTATGTAAACAAACATGCCATTGGAAGATTGAAGAAGTGATTTAATGATTACAGTCCTTACCCACCCTTGTGATTGTTGAGACTACTTTGTATTACACTGGCTTTGGATATACTACACTGATGGCTGAGTGTGCTAATATGTTGCATCTCACTGTCCAGTGATTTATTTCTTTGAAACATCTGTGCTTAATAGCTGACAGTGCAGAAAAGAAGGTAGATGCTGGGACTAAAGCTTTTCATTGCTTACTCTTACAAGGAAGAATGAGCAGGTGGGCTGGCAGGCACCACTTGCAGGGTGATGTCTGTGGATGTGCACACCAGTGGGCTCAGTACCATGGCTTGCAGGTAACTAATTTCATAATATGTGACACTAAGCAGTTGTCGGACTGTGTTTAGCCTCAAACGTTCCTGAGGCGTAAGAGGCTGACCTACAGGTCATGCTGACCTACAGTGCATGCTGTTCTCGTTCATCCCTTGAGCCTTTTTCTATTTCTTGCAGATGCTGTAGAATAAATGAGAAAAGGTAGGGTTTCGAGGACTGAAGTGAAACCCTGGTAATTTCCCCATTAGACTGGTTTTTGCAGGCAGAAGACATCTGAACTCACAAACAATGCCCCACCAATTGTGACCGTTTAATGCTGCTCTTGAACTGCAATAAAGTTACATTTAAACAGGAGGTTTTGACTGCCTCCTCTTATATCCCTGCTGTCTCTCTTGCCCTCATTTGCTTTTGGCAAAACGTCCTTTTGCTTTGACTGGTAAGACTGGGTTATCTTTGACGTGAGAGCTATGTTTCTCCAGGGAGAGGTGCGAGTCAGAAGGCAGCTCCTGTTACTGATCCACAAACCAACGTTCTGCGCGAAATGCAGCAGTGTAGGTTAGCAGGGCTCCCTCTGAAGCATGCGAGGTTGTGAGATGTCCACAACTTGCTTTGTTTTATGCTTCTGTAGATTGGGAAGCATCAGTTTTGTTGATTTCAGTATATCAGGAGGTAAACTGTGGTACCTAGTGATGGTACAGTTATGTGATGGAATGTACAGCTGCTTGCAGTCAAGTGGTAGTGGTAGTTACGATGTTTTGCTTTGAAGTCATCCCTGCAGAAACCAGGATAAAATGCTGCCTAATGAGTTAGGAGACATGCTAATGTAGAGGTCTCAGAACATCAGAGAGGACAGAGATCCGGGTGCTGTTAGGACTTCTCATCACACTGGATCTTGATTCTCTTAGAGCTATTACATGCTTTGTATTGAGGAGAGATGGGCTTAAAGAAGTCAGTTTTGTCAGTGTCCAGGAGAAGCAGCCCTGTCTGCTGCTCTGTGGTTGCTGGGGATTAAATCATCCCCTGTCCTTCCCCTGGGTGTCTCACATGTCTATCTGTGGTGGCATTACCGTCAAGAGATGTCACTCCTTCAAAAGCCTGTCTGTCTTCTCTCAGCATTTCAAACTAGCGCACAGTTGGATGATGATTGCTATTCACCTCTTCTTATGAAGACCTAAGTTTGAATTGATGAGCAAATCGACGTTTTATGCACAGATTTGGATGTGACAGTCAAGAATTGTTTCCTTACTTTGCAATTAATATGATAATGCTAAGAATTATTGTACACATTGGAGAGAGCTGGAAGAAAATTGTTACTTTAGATGGACAAGTATGCTCTATTTCGTCCTGTATTGTTATAGGTGAAATGGACAAGTAATATTTGCCTTGTAGATTACTTCTGTTCTTTGTTTAGTCCCGGGAGAAGGAGGACTGGAGAAATCCACCTAGCACCAGCTCATTTTTTGAGTAACTTGAAACATAGTTTCAGTTCTGGTTAATGGTGGTAGTTTGAAAAGATGATTTGTTTGTTGCGTTGTGGTGTGGTTTTGGTGTTTTTTTTTTTCAAATAACATTCTTTTCTATGCTAGATTATCTTCCAAAACTCTATTTTCAAAGATAAAATTTTCAACATCACTTCAAGTGAGCTTCTTCACAGTGAATATTGCAGTCTAACTTTAAGGGGGACGTGCAGCAAACATAAAAACTAACCATATGAGTGCTAGATAGTCTTTTTCACGTTTTTTGTTACCTACCTGATGAAAAATGAAAAGATAACACTTGTCGGTTTGATCAGCTGGGTTTTGATTAATGAAGGGCAGAAGAAACTGAACCTTCAGAATACTGTTGTCCTTGAAAGGAGGAAAAAAGGAATAAACTTAATTCCCTGGGATGTTGAATTTAAACTGTAACTTGCAGTTCTTGCAAAATAGTAGAAGAATAACCTGTGTAATTCAATATGATGTGAATTTCCAGAATGTATTTGCTCATATAGCAATACAATTTATTTTTATTTGTAAATAAAGGAAGCAACCCTGATGTCTTGTATTCATTTACAGTCCTTTCTTAACTCTCTAGACATCTGAAGAACCTAATTCTGTATACTTTTACATCATATATTAAATTTGGAGTTCAGTGTTTCATTTCTGGTATAAGTTTGGATTATATAATTGTTTTAAAATAAGGTTTAGCTGGGTATGTTTTGAGCTGCATCACTTCTGTGAAGCAGAAGAGATGATTACTATATCTTAAAAGTATGAAAGACTCATAGTGGGGCAAAGAAGGCACTACTGTGCTCAGGACTATTATGTATATTCACATATATATATCTGACATTGCAGAATTATTATAGGAGCAGAACAGTTAGGAATTCATTTACATAACTGTAAACCAGTTTCTGTCGCAGAAAATGGATTGAAAGCAGTTGCAAGTTATTTAATGTGACAGAACAAAAATCTAGCTGCTGCTGAAAACAGAAGGTGAAAATACAGAATGGACGGATGATATTTAATGAACAGTGGCTGTGTATTATTGAACATCAGAAAAGGATCTATATAGCCGGATTAAAGACAGATGACCTTTTTAGAGTTTAGTTAACCTTTTGGTCACTTTTGAGAGTTATCACTTACGAAGATAAAGGTCAAGCTGGAGCTTGGTCTTCATATATTATCTTTTTCCTGTGATGAAAGGTATACCTCTCTCAGTTCTGCTTTCTGAAGGAGCTATAAGGTTGTTCAGTTGAACAAAGGTAGTGTGTGGAATGCTTTTATGTTTTTCTAATCCTTGTCAAAATGATTTTGAGGGGGGAATCCTGCTGTCTGAAGTAGATGATCCATGATATTTAATTTTTTTCAGTATCTTCCTATTAGTGGAAAAAAAAAGTAATTTTTGAAGAGGTCAATGCTTCATGTAAATTGATGCATTACTTTTGAAATCAATATAATTACATGGACTTGCAGTGAGTAGCCGTTGTTTTAAACAGCTGTTGGAGGGAAGAAAGCCTAGCTGTTGCACCCCAGAACTCCATAATCAAAACCAGCATGGTCACACTAACTCACTGCAAATTGATCAAATCTGAAATTTACTGTTCTGTAGCAGTGGCTTCCAAAATTTTGATGAAAGTTTGCATGAAAAGCAGAATTATTTTTAACTTCCTTTTAGACCTTCTCAATGATGACTCTACTGGGGGCTACCAGGCTCTTTCTCCCTGCCGTGCTGTAGAGGAGAGTAATCTCTTCTTCAGCTTCTTTATACAATGCGTAATTTTGTAGACTACTACTCTATTTCCCCTAGTTTTCTCTTCAGATAGCAAACTAATCTACTTAATCCTTTTCTAAAGAAGATTTTCCCATACCTTTGATGACCCTCACAACATTCTGCATCTTTTCTACTTCTTCGACCTCTTTTTTTGAAATGGGATTAATAGAACTGCATGCAGTACGAATTAGTATGTGCTGTCTTTCAGAGGGATATCTCAGTGCACTCTCATTTACTGTTTCTTAATAATTTCAAGCCTTCTGTTGTCTATTTCTGAAAAGCAAGTTAATTCTAGTATTCTTCCCGAGTAGTAACTCTCCCTCCTTAAGTGTTTGTGTGAGGCAGAGACCTATTTTTTTCTCCATGTACATCTTTTCCTTCATCTTTGTCTTCACTCATCTGCTTAAGGTATTCTCCAACCTGTCACAATAATCCTCAGCTCTTAAACTGTAAACTTGATACCTTTCTCTTCATGTGTCATCTTCTTCTCTGCCCTATCTTGATCACTTGAGTGCACTGAACAGTGAGGAACTGGCTGTATATATATTTCAAGGACTGTCTTAGAAACTGCTTTGAAAGGACAGTTTACTTTTTTCATTAATTAATAAGTGATCAAAGGATAGAAAACCAAGGGTAGGATCTTCTCTCATCTAATTACAATTCAGTTTCTTTAGGAGCCTTTAATGAGGATTTGTGACAAAAGCTGCTAGGCAACATGAGTATACTTTATTGACAAATTATCCATGTGTTCCCTGACCCCTTTGAAGGGCTTCACCTCCAACTGAGGAGTGATTTCTTACCCTAAACAAATCACTCCTCCTTCCCTAGTTTGTGTTCACGCCTGGTAATTTTCTTTTTCTTTTTTAATGGGCTTTTTTTTGCTTTGCACAGAAGTGATGGATTAAAATGTACTGTTATCTTGAAGCCATTTGTCAAGTTTGTTACATGACAGATGCAACTCCTCTTCCGTACATGCTCATGCAGGTGACAAGTTACGGATGTGGTTATTCAGCGTCTTATGTATTCAGATTCCCTTAGGATCGTTTGGGCGAATAGTTGAATGACTGTCCCAGGCATTTGTGTGTTATGTTAATTTTGTGAATTTGTTGTAAGATGTTTTCTACTGATAACTGGGTCACGTGTTCAGATTCATCTGTTCAATAACAGGATTGACAGTGTAGTGAAAATCTGAGTGAATGACTCTGAGGACTGTGCTGCAATAGCCTGGTTGCCCGCTGTTTTGGATTAATGTAATCTCTTCCTCAGTGTATCTTAAAATACAGAGCAATTTAGTAAAAATTTGGCTAGATTTAATGAAGATGAGCACTCCCATTCCTGGAGACATTCAAGGTCAGGTCGGACAGGGCTCTGAGCAACCTGATCTAGTTAAAGATGTCCCTGCTCACTGCAGGGGAGTTGGACTAGATGACCTTTAAAGGTCCCTTCTAGTCCAAAATATTCTATGATTCTCTTCCTTCAGGCTGAAGGCCAGCTGAACTGTCTCTGGCTGCTCTGTCCTTGTCAAGTGTTGTGAACCAACACGAGTGGATGCATAGTGCAAGCTGGGAGGAGCTGAGGACTCCATGTGCACACTTAAGATGTATCATTACACTTTCTTGTTTGTTTGTTGTTTTTTTTTTTTAAAACTCGGGCTTCATTTTAATCTGATTCCATGGACCGAGTATCTGTTTGACTGAAGTACAAGGGATGCTGTGGTTTAGGTCCATCCAGAAGGAACCCATTGTCGACCCCACTGTGCAAAGTGGAGCAAAGTAAATGCCTGTGTTGGAAAATTTGTTTAAAAGTGCCCTTCCAATCTGCAAATCCCTAAATGTTGAAGCACCTGGTGTTCTCAAGGATACTGTTTTGAAATCTGCTTCAGTTCCTGGTGAGGCGGGATAGAATGTGAAGAAGCTTTGAGGAAGAGTTCAGCTACTATATTTCCTCTTGGATCTGTTGTGCTGCTGTGTGAAAGGCTGGCTCCAGACCTTCGGCCTCCCCATGCGGTGGATGGGTTTGCTGTGTACGGTCACCTGTGCACCTACAGCGGGGTGAGGATTTGTCTCAAAGGTGTAACTCAAGTCTTGGTATGGACCCTGCCTAAAGGCTGTTAAAAGGCTCACCGTGAGAGAGCTTGTCCATTACAAGGCTGCTATTCACGTGGAGTGATCACAGACTGAATAGTGCAGCTGTCTAGGCTGAAAGATGGCTTTGGCCAAGTGAGAGGTGCCCTACTGGGCCTTTATATATTTTTATTTATGAATTATGTTGACTGATGTATCCTTTTGATTCTAGATGCTCAGGGGTATTCTTTAGGAGTATAGTCTATCTGAGCCCTTTTTTAGGAAGCTTTGGAAATGGAGGTCTCGGAGACTACTTTTACTCTTGGACATTAAAAAAATGTGAAACAAATCAACTGATTATGATTTCCGTCGACTGTTTTTCAAAATTAGGAAAGGGGAGATGTGTCTGAGTTGAGGACTGCAGTGCCAGGCTTCTCACTGATGGAAATCAACTTTGATAGGTGTTTAATTGCTACAAAGCAGGACTTTATAATGGAAACATAAATAAGCATTTGGATATATGACATGTTTGAGGTAAGACTCATACACATTTAAGTATTACTTGTTTAGATATGTCGTCTTATAGTTTTAGACCAACTCCTACCTTTAACCTTTTTGCGTTCTTAATTTTCTGTTCCATATTATCTGTGTTTATTTGATGGCATAATATAAATAAAACTTAGCATAGCAGCTATGTCTAGTCCATAAAATTGGCTTGATCTCTTCATAACTATCAAGTCTAGCACAAAAAGGTGTTTAGTGTTTAAGTTGATGGTGTCTTTTTCTGGAATGGCAAGCAAAATAAATGGGGTTCATTCTAAAATGTTGAAGTAGAAGATTACATGAAATAAAAGGAGCAACAAAGCAACTAAGGCATGTTGAAAACCTGCATAAGTCAATATACGAGAAGTTTTTTATAGAATAAAATATTCTCTACTTTGTGGCTTGTAGAGCTTTGTACAGCACAGAACCTCTCCCTCCTCGTGTGTTTTTTTTTTTTGTCTTAAAAATAAAAAAGCCTTCTAGTATCTGATGGTCAGAAAGGCCTCTGGCGTACGGAGGACATCGCTGGAACCAGTGCTAGAGTTTGTCGTGTTACTGTCGTGTTCTGAAAGCACTTGAGAAACCTCAGAACGGGACATGCCATTGCTTAACGCAGGTGCAGCATACTTGTAGATCCTTAACTAGATATGTGGGTGGGAACACTTACTAATTAGCTAGTGTGTTATGTCAGATAAAGAAGTTATTTTGGAAAATGGCAATTTTGACTGTAAAGGATTGACAGTGCTTGTAATAATATGGAATGTTTTCACCCCCTACTGCCTATAGTATCTCAAAATGGGATGTAAGCACCTCATCCAAAAGAAGCTTTCTCTAATTAAACTTTTGTGTAACTAGCTTAAGTCATATGCCAAGATTTAGAAAGAATTGACTTTAGCAGAAATCAGGCAGTGCTGGTCTCAGTGATTTTTATTTTTTTTAACATTGGTCTGAATTAGGCATGTCTTTAAATAAAACATCTGCATCTTAATGAATGTTAAGAAGATTTATGCCCTTTATCTATCCTTTGACCTTAATCCTTATAACTCGTCAGCATGTCCAATTCAGATATTCACATTAAGTCACTTAGTCTGTCTTTCCTTTTTCCTTGGAGTTTGAGTTCAATAGGGTAATACATGATACAATTTTTCATGTGTAGACAGTTCCTCCCCTCTTCCCCTAACTTCCCCAAACATCATTATCAGTTCAACACTTTATTAATAAAAAGACACTCTAGTCTTTCTAAAAGAAAAGATATTATGCAGAATAATTGAAAAGTAGGGTAATTGAAACGCTTCCTATTACATCTGGCGGAAATTACATTAATTATGTTGGACTTTGCAGGAGCCAGTAATAGTTGTTTTCATGAAACTTAGTTTAAGTAAAATTATCTTTGTGTAAAGGCCATCAAATCTATTACTAAGTTTAACTCTGGAATTGTCACTATTTTCAAAGTAGGTGGAATTTATATTATAGTGACTTCTAATAGAAAAGCATATTTATTTATTTATTCATAGTTTTCATTTTTTCAAGCAGTTTATTAGACTGCTTGAAAAATAAGATTCTCTAGGTATTTAAATGGATAGTTGCAAGGATAAGTTTGAACCAAAACATTTTTCTGCACACTGAAAGTTATATGAAATATTGCAGAAGACGTCATCAACTTCCTTGTGACAGCAGTTGCTTCCTTAAGGTGTTAACCTGTCTCCTGAATGAAGTCCCCCTGTGAAGTACTTTACTCAATGATCTTGTATCTTAGTATTTGCTTATAATCAGATTCTGTCTGTGTAAGATGTAAGCAATTTGCATGAGCAAAACTTCATTTAAAATTCTCCCTTGCATAGGGGCTTGGTACGAGAGACTCAGTGCTTCAAATCCTGACTGTTTCTACCTGAAGATACAGTACAACTTAAACCTGCCAAGTCCTGATGTTCACAGCTGTGATGACTGGTAAAAAGCTCCACTGCAGAGTAGGAGCATAAATAACCTCGTTAGCCTCCATTGCTGGATTTGTGTATCTGTAAGGATCTCTGCAGGAGTCTGATTCTGACACTTGAGGCTTGCTTTGCACTTCAAGCGGGTTGTCAGATGGGAAAGGCAGCCAATGTGTTTAAAAGTATGATACTACATCTCAGCTGGTGGGCACCTCTTCTTGAGCTAGCAGGAGTGATTTGGAAATGGTAAGAGTGATTTGGCGGTTAGTTCTGCGAGCATTAATCAAGATGACTTTTAGTTTTGAAGTTGAAGCCAGCCATTCAGGCTCTTCAAACCTTTTAAAATTTTATCCCCCAACAAAATGACTGGACATAGCCGCAAAACTAATGTGTATGACAGGGGAGATGTAATTCCTACATATTGAGTCATGTGGCCGCATAATTTTTTGTCCTTGAACAGTGCAGTTATGAGTAACTCAGTCACAGTTCTCATGTCTTCAAATACTTTCTAAGTTCATAGCAAAAAGACTGCCGGTGCTGTGTAATTTGAACAAGACAGACATGTAGCATGCTTGTGCAGAAAGTAAATTAAAGTCTGAGTCACGAGGAGTAACCTCAAGGTCTGATATGTTCCTTCATAAATTCTACTTTATGTATTGCTCGTGCACAACCAGTGCCAATGTTCCTGAAACGTCAACTCTTTGGTTTTGGAAACTGCATACAGGTACTCCATGAAGAAGCTGGAAACTTCTTTCCTAAGACTTTGTTAGCTTTTTCTGAATCTCTAAGATCATCTGATAAGACAGGGGGAATAGCCTGTATGGTATTTTTTTGGGTCTGACATAGCTGGTTTTTGCCTATGATTTCACCAGCAGGCAGAAACGATTAGTAGTAGGATTTCCAAGTGTCTCCCTCCAGCTCATTGAAACCGATGGTAGCTCAGTGGTAGGGTGGTTTTCTCCTTCTTGCTCCCCTGGGCTGATCTTGCTTGTCACCTATAAAAGCTATTTCCAGGTCAGTGGAGCAGGGCTAGTAACTTTTATTTTTCTGAAACTGATTGTTCCTTTGCTCAGCTGTCTGAAGAGGCTGAGGTGACTCAAGCCATTTAATCTCTGTGGTAAAAGTGAAGTATGTGACATAACATGATCAGAGTAGAGGCAACATATCACTGCAGTATGATAACTGTGCCTGGATTCGTAGGGCCCACGTGCTAGTAGGGCTGGGCTGTATCTATGCCTGCTGGTTAAGTGTACCACATTGCACAGGCTTGGCTCTGTTGTGAATAAAACCTTGGAGGGCTTAGATGCTGTGTTTCCTAGGCAGATTCCCTTGGGACTAGTGCAAGATCCAAATACTTTGAATCCTTGGGGAAAAGAAACCATACGCGGCTGAACTATAGTTTCGCTTCATAAAACACTGGGATCAAACATGGGACTGACTGTTGGCACTTCAGCTTCCCCCAGGGAGGAGCAGGATAGTGTATTGATACCATAATTGTCCATTTTCTTTTTTTTTCTTGGTCACTCAAATCCTGTTTTGGTTTGCCGTGATCTGGGAAGGGTAGAGAAAATAGGGTTACTTAAGTTTAGAAGCACATCCAGAGAAAGGAAATGATTTTCCCAGGTCAAAAAGTGTCCTTACCAAAGCCTTTCCTGTGTCTCCTTCAGACTTGGGCATGTGGCTTGTTTTTTTCATGTGTGACAACATTATCCTCTTTTTATTTTTTTATTTTTAATGTGGAATAAAACAAAATAAAACTTGAATATTAAAATCCCCCATAAATCACAATAGTTTTTCATAAATCACAGTATTTTTTCTTTGGGCTGCACTAAGTACTTCTGCCCACGGTTACTAACTAGAGAGCCCTGGAGAATCCTGCTGGAGTGCTTAACATATGCCTTCCCATTTGATTCCTTTTGTTGATCTACTCTCCAGGGCATAATGAAGAGGAGTAATGCATGTGCTTCATGGCAGAGTATGGAGCATTATCTTAAATTATCAATTAAACTGGCCTCATGTGAGGAAGCTGGAATCTGGAGTGAAGCATTTCAGTTTTTCTCTAGTAGGCGTGTGGCGGGAGTGTGTGGGAATTCAGTCTTGGCAACTGTCAACTACTGGAGTAAGATTTAGCAGACCTTGTGGGTAAGTACCCAGTTCGGTTTTGGGATGAGTGACTGTGTGAGCTTCTGTAAGAAGGAATATTTGAACAAATATTCCTGGGCCCAAAACACTCCTGCCTGGTGAAAACTCAGCAACTCGGGATTTTTAAGTGATTGTGCACTGCTGCATGTCCAAGTATGCTTATTTGACATAAAGTTTGACATAATATTAACTTATGTTCATTTGACATCTTATTTGACTTATTTGAGTAATATTAACTTATTTCAGTAAGATGGCCGTAAGCATCATGAAGATGTTAAAATTCTCTGTTTAAAAACTATCTGAATTATTGAAACTTTCTGGGTTTGTTTTCTACATTGAGCATTTTTGCAGAATCCCAAAGTAAACTCATATCAAGCAAGTGAAAAGCCCAGTTAGTGTGCATTTGTCTTTTCTTTTTCTCCTCGCTCATTGTAGCATGATTAGAGATGTGAGCAGTGACATTCAGTGGTCAGAACTGGACAAGTGTGTGGGCAAAAGCTTTTACCTCGCCTGTCTCCTCGGTGTATTACTTACCATGATTTGTTCCACCTTCCATTTATGTAGTCGGAGTGGTGTGTGCAGTTGGAAAAGAGAAACTCTGACTGTATTGCTGACAAGTTATTTTGAAACTGGTTTTTTATTCTGTGACTCTCCAGATATTGATGTGATAAAACATCTAAGAAGCAAATGCAAATAATTCATTATTTGCAATAGGGAAGTGGCCTGTGTTTGTTTTCTAATATACCTTAAATACGGAATGCTAAATGATGGAGCAGTACTGTCTGGGCTCTCTGGTTTTCCAGAATGCTTGTTTGGGTGGTATAAAACAGCCCTCCTCCTGCATAGACAGAATTTTCTAAAGTTCATTTTGAAATACCTTTTGTAGTTTATAACAAAAGGTTGGGGAATTTCTTGTGCATTAACAATACTCTGGGTATTTTTTAAATTCTCTAGGACTATAGAAAGGAACAGGGCATCGAGTCATAGAATCATAGACTGGCCTAGGCTGGAAAGGACCTTAGAGATCATTTTAATCCAACCTCCCTGTCATGGGCAGGGATGTCTCTCAACTAGATCAGGCTACTCAAGGCTCCGTCCAACTTGGCCTTGAACACCTCCAGGGAGGGGGCAGTCACACCGTCTCTGGGCAATTTATTCCAAAGTCTTTCCACCCTCGTACTGAAGAATTTCTTCCCAAGATCTAATTTAAATATGTTCTCCTTCAACGTAAACCCACTTCCCTTTGTCCTATCAGTGGACACTCCTGTAAGAAGTCTCTCCCCAGCCTTCCTGTAGGTTCCCTTCAGGTATTGGAATGCAGCTATTAGGTCCCCCCCGATGTCTTCTCTTTTCCAGACTGAACAGCCTCAGCTCCCACAGCCTGTCCTCGTAGCAGAGCTGCTCCAGCCCCTGGATCATCCTTGTGGTCCTCCTCTGAACACACTCCAACAGATCCACGTCCCTCTTATGGTGGGGACACCAGAACTGGACGCAGTATCTGAGGTGGGGTCTCACAAGAGCAGAGTCATTGATATAGTGGGCATTTTTATATTTGGATTACCTTGTTGTGTTGTATTTTCTTTTCTATCTCTTTAACTGAAGTTATGCCTTCTGATGGTGGGATGATTAGGTAAAATAAATAGTTGCTGAAAGGTAGATGGTTTCTGACAATGTTTTTAGCCTTGCTGAGAATGTTTTGGAGCCCTAATCTTAACGATCTGAGACTGCTTCAGCTTCTGAAACACAAAAGTATAATGTTTATTAAGCTTAAACCTGCCTACAGTTCAGTATTTGGTGTTTGGTTATGCTGAAAATGCTTTTGTGCATGGCCAATCTTATATCCTTTATTCTTCAGTTCCCAGTGTACCCAAAGTAAGTGCCTGCACTGATTAGTCTTGTATTTGCTGTTGGGATTTTAATAACACTTAATGAATTAATATAAGGTTTTAAAAAGTGATGACAGGTTTGAGAGCATAATGATGAAAACCACTTCTGTACAGAGTGGGGCAGCAGTGTTTTGTGATGTAGGGCATGATTCTTGGGAGTGAAAGTCACGTCAAGTTTCTAATTTTTTGGGTTTGTTTTTCTTTTCCAGTAAAAGACCTAGGCTAAGGTGTGTTGCAGCCGAAGCGCTAGCTTGTGCTACGCCCTTCGCCTTGTTAGAGACATGCCCTGTACCAGGAGTTGTTGCAGCCTGAGCTGCAAAGTGCTGCCATCATGTCAGGGGCAGGGTATAGAGCAATTATCGTGTGTACTTGGTGAGGGCAGTTGTCTGGAAGAGACTGTGAGAGAAGAGAAATGAGAACAGGTTTTGGTCAGTTGTCTGGTGTATTTATGAGCTAAGCTTTGGACCTTTTTTTAGTTACTTGTTGAGTGACACACCAGAGTGGCAAAGCAGCCGTGTACATTGGATCACAGAAAGAGATTTGAGAACAGAAGAAACGATTAATCCTTATGTGTACTAAAGTCTTTCACAAAAACCACAGGACTCGGTGTAGATGTCAGGAGTCGGGCCTAGAGAGGGGACATAGATGTTCTGACAAGGTCTATAGCAAAACCTGTGTTTGACATCCCCTCAATGCCCCTGAGTGAGACACCTGAGTATCCTGTAGTGCTGATGGAGAATCACAGAATGTCAGGGGTAGGAAAGGACCTCAGAAGATCATCTAGTCCAACTCCCCTGCCAGAGCAGGATCCACAACCTCTCTGGGCAGCCTGTGCCAGTGCTCTGTCACCCTCACAGTGACCAAGTTTCTCCTTATGTTGAGGTGGAACTTCCTATGTCCTAACTTAAACCCATTATTTCTTGTTCTATTGCTGGGCACCACTGAGAAGAGATTGTCTCCTTCCCCTTGACACCCACCCCTCAGATATTTATATACATTAATAAGATCCCCTCTCAGCCGTCTCCTTTCAAGACTAAACAGCCCCAGTTCTCTGTCTCTCTTCGTAGGAGAGATGTTCAAGTCCCTTAATCACCCTCGGAGCTCTCCGCTGGACTCTCTCCAGTAGGTCCCTGTCTCTCTTGAACTGGGGAGCCCAAAACTGGACACAATATTCCAGGTGTGGTCTCACCAGGAATGATTTGGAGATTCTTCTGGAGTGTTATTGGACATGTCCTAGAGCACTTCTCAGTGTGAGACCATTCTATCTGTAGAGGGGAGGATTTGACTATTAAACTAGAAAGTCCTTATCCCGCAGAACAATATTTAGAAAGGGAAGAAGTTTTAAGAAGGGAGTTTGGGACTTAAATTTGGGATTTTCTCCTTTGTATATGGCTTGGCTTATAGCTAGGTATGTGTGCACATAGCAGTCTGACTATCACTAACAGTTACTGTTCGATTTAATGGTCCTATTAATTACACTGTTTAAACAAATCTTCTTAAGTGAAACTGCTTTTCACTGGGTTTAAGAAAACAAAACCGAAAAAAAGACTCGTTAGGGTGTTGCAGGTTTTGTACTGAGTTGTGTGCTCTTTTGTGGACAGGTAACAGGTGGCACACAGTACCGCTGGAAAGACCTCATCTTGAGCAGATGTGCAGTTAAAAATCCCTTTGAGAGGTGCTCGGGAAGGCTTTGTGACAGGTCCTAGTGTCCAAAAGGGTGCATGAGTGTGCTTCGACGCATGTCTCATGTCTGTCTTGCTGTAGCCGTTCCAGCTGTAATGGGTAACAGAGTGCCTTTGAGGCTATGTCTTAGCGATGCTCCTTCAGATTTTAGAAGCCTGGGGACTTTCATCTCTTCTTTTGAGGGAACTTTTAAGAGACTGTCATGTGTGGGAGTTACCTTATTTTTCCATTTCTTTTCAGAAGGTATAGCTTTAAGTTGGACAGCTGAAGGCACTGGAAATTGCTCCCTCAATTTAACAATAACTTTATTCAGTAATTTTTCTAACCACTATACTTAGTTTAGATCCTGGCCACACTTGGTTTGTTGCATATAGTGCAATGTAGAAATAACCAAATTTTTAAACATGCTGTACTTAAAATACCTTAGTAGTGGAAAACAGCTGTGTGCAGGCTGTTATGTTTTATAGGTTTAAAAGAAAAACCGGTCAGCTTTTACTATCTTGTAGAAATATGATGATTGTTCATTTGAGTAGTAACAACATAAAAATATGCTTTTATTATTTTCATTTGGGATTTGAGGTAAAAGTAGGCAAATGCAGACTCTTAAGTGTTTGCTCTTAGCACAAATCCAAGTGAGTGTTTACATGGGTTAGAGTCTGACTATGTAAAGAGGAGTCTTGGCACCCAAGTGCAGATTTGCCTTTGGTGCCAGATGAGGAGGAGGAGGGAGGAAGAAAGAATAATCACCAAAGAAAAGCTGATAAGAGGGTC